>NW_022698983.1:11084-29776 GCF_011630105.1 Anneissia japonica | reverse complement strand
AAATCAATATTTATTCACTTCTTCTTTGAAGAATACAACAAACTTTTCTGTAAAATATAAGGTACTGTAAATGCAAGGAATTAATAATGTAAATTGAATGAACAAGTGAAAGGAAGAAGATAATTCATTTTGCACTATACCGTACCTTGAGGAAAAACGTGGTAAAATCTAAGGATGTTTACCACTTGGACTCATGGCTCAGGTAATAGAGTATTCAAAAGGTAATCGGAAGGTTTTGGGTTTTTCTCAAATATTTATTATTATTTTATCTTATACATATAATATAAGATAAAAAGGACGGCACTTTATCATTTTATCTCATATATATATAATATAAGATAAAAAAGGACTGCACTTTATAACCCAAAGGAAGAGGCGCATTATAAATGCCCATATCAGTAGCAGTACCAGTATATTGTATTTGAATAGACTGCCAGAGATCTATAGGATACGTCCTCTTTGTGAATTTATTTTCAGCGTATCAGTACTCCCTCTGCCTTCAACGAAAAGTTGAAGGAATAAAGGGATATGCTGGAAGTTCTATGATTGGTACGATAATAGCTTCTTATGATTCTATCTGAGCACTGTTATTATTTGTTTATATTGTGTTTACGGTGCTACGCAGCAACACCAAATTTGAATATTATTTACTATACAAACTTATTTTGTATATTTTTATAATATATATAATATATCTCGCACTACATATAATTATTTTAGCACTAATATCGCATGTGACTGCCAAGGATATATGGGTTCGCCCCATTCTAAGAATTATTTTCAGTCTATGCAGGCTAAGATCTTCTTTCTTTGTTCGTTTCCTCTTCTGTCACACTTCAGTTATTATTCGTCTTGTTTTTTTTTGTTTTTTTTCCTCAATATACCTTAAAAATCACATATTATATATATACAAGTATCTCATGAGATTCAGGAAGCTGAAAATAATGCGAGAATTGGGTGTTTAAAACTTACATATCACTGGCAGGCTAGTCATATACTTAGTGCTATATCAAAATTGACATTAGACATGTTAAAAGTCAAATTATTCTGACGGTTGGATAACCACAACGCTTACACAGAGTAAATTCAAATAGTGCATAGGCTATAAATTAATGAAAAGACTTGTGTATTTCAGAAGAAGAAAAAAGAAAGAAATTGAAGTGGAATGTTGATCAAATAAGTAAGTTTACATTTATGTTTACATGATAATGATAGAATATAGTAAAATTATATTTTTGGCTATGTTATTATCATTTTGTTTTTATTATTTTTGTTATTCCTCCTGCGGCCTTTCACAATGTTGTGACTGTCATGTTTAGATAATCATTCTATGTTTGTGAAACCCAGTAAGACAAATAAGTAATACTATATGCTGTAAAATGTAAAACCTCGAATAGGAGCCCTGTTCGCTTTAGGACCCTTGAATGGGCTTATTTTCGGGATAGGCTTCTTATCGAGATGTTTTTTTGTTGTTTTTTTGTTGTTTTTTTTTTTTTAGATTACTTTTGCAAACTAAAGAGGGGGATTGTTTTCAAAATTAATGATGTAAATATTTGGAATTGGTACAAAAACGGTACAAATTAAATGAATGCACGAAATCCTGTTGACAAAACCCAGTATACCTTTTCGGTTTTAAGCGTGCAGGAATTTAGTCTTAATAGCGTCTTTCACATCTATTCAGGTTCCAGTTCAGGTTCCGTTTTCAGTTCAGGTTCCTCTTCCTGTTTTTGTCGATTTTTTTCAAATCTACTGCGTTTCCTCCCGTTCCGGTTGACTGGCATCACGCTGACGTCACGCGTTAGGACGAACTTGCGTCGCGAGTTGTATCGTATTGTTTATATTTTGAAAATCTTCTTTTAATATAATTTTTCGTACTATTATTCGTAAGTTACTTTAATTTTTAGTATCAATTACACATATTTTATATCAGTAGAATTTATTATAGTTCAAAATACAAAACAGTTTATATTAGGCTTTTGATTTAGGTGCACGGTACGTAAACCTAGGCCTACCGATCGCGAGTTTGTTGACCTGACCTCTGCCTTAGTAACCTACATAAATAGTCTAGTTTTTGGTTCCTTTTATGTTTTAGACAAATAATATGAATACCTGATGCGATACATAATGGTTGATTATGGTGCGGTATCGTATGGCACACTAGATAGGCCTATAATTAGTAAATTCATAATCATTTTAATTAAATTCATATTATAGTTATATTTAATGGCATGTTATTTTATATATAAATTTTCCTTGTCAGTGCATATGGAATAGTTAGGGTATGTTTTCTGCTTAACTTATTCTCAACAGAACAACAACAAAAATGGATTCAAGTAGCGATGAGGATGAACTAATTGTTAGTTTGTTACTTGGAAACCCGAAGGAAAAAAACAAGAAAAAGATCTGTGTAATTGTGTGAAGAATTCTGATTCGTCAGAAGTCTTCAGGTTTCGAATCCGGTAGAAAACAATCGCTCCAGGACCGACTCGTTCCGGTTGTCGGATGCCGGACCCGGCCACCCGATACCGGATCGGAGCAGATGTGAATATAATACATCTTCAGCGTTATAACAATAGAAGTTTGATTTCTAAACCGGTACCTGAACTGGAAACGGAACCTGAATAGATGTGAAAGGAGCATTAAGATATGTTCACATCAAGCCCGGATTCCGGTCCGGAGTCCGGAGAAAAAATCGTTACAAAAATGGCTTCAGTGTTAAAGAATAAAAACGTTCAAATCTACACAGTCCGATTTTTTCCGGATTCGGAGCAATAGATCAGAAAGCTATTAGTGTAGGCCACTATGTAATTTTGTGTCATTTTTTTTTTGTTAAAAGCAAAATTCCAGTTGATTTTGTGTCTTTAGGGTGTAAAGTGATAAAAAAATATGTTGCCATTTTTCTAAAACGGTTTAAGTGTGTCAAATTCAAGATGGCCGCCAATACGTAAAATATCTAATAAATTTAACATATTTGACAAAACAACTTCCCTTACGAATAATGTTTGAAGTCTAAATGATTGCCACACGGGTCTTAAAACATATAGACCTAGTTTTAAACCAAAATTCAACTGAGGTCGGCCATTTTTAAATCCAAAATGGCCGCCATTACAAAAATTAAATATAATTAAATTATTAACTTTGAGTGTGCCAATAATGTTAAATTTTCATGAACTAGATTGTAATCACGAAGATTAAGATATCAAAATATGATGTCATGACTAAAAAATCAAAATGGCGATCAAATACAAAATGACGACCAATGAAAAATGCTATTGTGCAAATAAAGTGGTTGGTATATTATCCGCCTGCAAGTGTTGGTGGAGAGTGTTCTCCTAAGTTACTGCAGCCATGATTGAAACAACCACATATCTCACACGGGAGCATTGCTACTGCAACTACAAAAAAAGTTTCCTTTACATTTAGACATCGCACTGGAACGAACCTGTCTTCTTCAGATCTCACTTCATCATAACAACCTGCGATCCCAACAAGCTTTTCAAGAAGTGAATCTGCAAAATCACTGTAATATCTCATTTAATCTGTTTCGGAGACAAAGTTTAAAAGTGCCATGCCATGTATAATCATAACTGTGTAGATAGTAATTGTTATTGTCGTGATGGAATAGACAATAACTGGATTTGTGTCAGGGGACACATGTATAGGTGTAATTTTGCCCTACCTGACGTGGAAATGTACTGAATACTCAGTACGTTTGAAAACAATTGCGAAAAAAAAAATCACAAGTTGTTCTCGGGTGGGACTCGAACCCACGATCTCCAGATAACTAGCCTGGCATCATACCTCTAGACCACCGAGCTTGCGCCTGATGGCCAGGGTTGGATATGGATCTGGAGGTTTGGTAGAGATGGTAGAGAGAAGCAGAATTATAGTATGGGCTAGTGACCTGTAGAGATGTGTTAAATTTAAGTTTTGTGTCACTGTTGTAGGTCGGTACAGCTTCCACCCAAGCCTGGTCAATTCCACTTGTCTCAACATATTTTCCCAATGCTGCCAATGCCCGAAAGACTACATGTAGCTCACTGGGGCAAAATAAGAACTGTTTTTTGATGTCATCTCGGTCCATAGGTTAAACATTTCCCACACGAATAAAATATATGAGCGGTACGCGATTTTTTTTTCCGTACGAAACATTTACATGGAACTCCACTCGGGCCGTCTCGACTGCAATCGACACGAAAATCTCATATTGCCGAATTAAGGAGGTCAAAAGGTCATCAATAGATAAACGTCTACAAAACAACTTCTGAGAGAACGTCGCTGTCTAATTTTTAAAAATACATTGATGTTACCATACTAATACTAATGGGTCATTTAAAATGACATATAATACGGTACTTGAAAAAATACATTGGTCTACGGTACTTGATTGTGCTGCACGAGTAATGAAAAGTGTTATTTTAACTTGAGTTACATATTGTGACAATTTTTATTTTTTAGTTAGGTCTGGGTTTTGCATAATTATCTAGGCCTACTAACTACGTTTTCTGGGGAAACAGGGAGTCTGGGGGAAAGCATGAGAGAGAGAGTAAGGAAATTAAAGCGCGTTTCTCGGGGCGTTTCTTCATTAAATGAAACAGGGTGACAGTTATTTTCAAATTATGAGAAGAGCTGAGAATAGGCAGCTCTAAAATACTGGATGCCATAAGACCTGCCAAAATGGCAGAGCACCAATGAATGTATAAATGAGGCCTACCGTAAGTGGCACTTCGACAATGGAGGAATTAGAGAACAATTAAAAAATCGACGTTAAGGATAAATAACACAAAAGATATTCCCCTTGGGCTAGTTATTAATTAGAGGCTTAGACCAAGGTAATTAATGCTGAAATTATTATTATTATTATTATTATTATTATTATTATTATTTAACATGAATTGTACATTACAAGGATAGTTTGGCTAGGTTCAATAACGCCGGAATGGTATATTTTATTTATTTAATAATATTTCTCTTATGCACTCTATTTTTTATTTTATGCTTCAATTTTTTCCATTTTTTCCCCAAAATTTTAATCAACGTCTGTATGTGAAGCGTGACTGTTGGTATCAGCCTAGGACCCTAGGGACCTACCTAGGCCTAGTAGGAGGGGCCTAGGTAGGACGAACTCAGTCTGAATAGACCTATAGTTTATCCTCTTTCTCTCTAGCCTTTGGACTGTACATACAGAACTACACTAAAAGGGGGTACTAGCTGTTGTTGTTGTTGTTGATATTATACTAACATGTAATAACATCCAAGAAAGTCACAGTTATAGTTACACACGTACATCCCATAAATCCGTAAGATATCTCAGGCCTACCGTAGGTAAACATAGAAAGAGCATTAATAGTAAAACTCGAGCGTCACGACATTGCGAAGTGTCTGCTCTTGTTCCTCGTATCAAACTCAGCCGAGTCAATCCGAGATGGCGCGAGTGAAGTTTCATGCAAATGTTTCGTACGGAAAAAAAAATCGCGAGCGGTACTGGGTAAAGACAACTTGATTTTTTGCTTTGAACAAGGTATCTATTCGTAAAAGTCTTATGAAGATAAGCCTATCCAATAGTGACATTAAAGGGTTGGGAACCAGGCTTATCTTCGACTTTATATTGAAATATGCTAAGTACAGACACAGTGTATATATAGGCCCAGTTCTAGATTCCAGAGGTAGGGGTTTTTTTTAGTAGCGGCCATTTTTTAATTCAAGATGGCTGCCAGTGTTTGCATTTATGTAATAAAAGTATCTTATGCATGGGCTGAACATTTTAAAATGGGTGTTGTCACCAAAAAGGGCTTGATCCGCATTCATAATTCGAGTTATTCAGCTTCGAAATAGTAGTTATTTGAATGATGGACGCCATCTTGAATTTGGTCCTTTAAATGTCTTCAGAAAAAATGGCAACATGTTTTTTTTTTCATTCCTTATATTATCAAGATATGAAATCAAGTCAAAATTTGCTGTTAACAAAAAATATACACGACACTCATATTCACGACATACCGGCCTACACTATAATATTTGGAAACGTGAAACGGACGGATTTTTTTTTCTGACCAATCAGTGATAAGCGTGAATGACCTCAACATAGCTGCTGAACAGCTCGAAAAATCAGCACGAGAAGATTCGATGCCGTGGGATTTGTTTTTCCTTTTTGTATTTTAGGCGCAACTTGCATCAATCATCAAACAACGTATTCACTAAAAGATAAGTATATTTCTAGTGCTGTTATTAAAAATAAAGTTAAATGATTTTCTCAGCTCTCTACTAGCCTAGGCTATGTAGAGCGGTAGGTATTCTGCCCAGCCCGGGGCCCTAGCCTAGCTAAGGCCAAAGAAAAATACTTATTTAGCGTCACACCCTCAGAAATTTTCAGGGGCGGGGGCTGATTTTTTTTTTTTGCTGTCCTAGGCTAGGCTGTCCTAGGCCTAATGTGTAGGCTTCTTAGGCCTAGAGATTTCAAAATATACATTGGTGCCAAGCCGAATCTTTTACAAAGGCTATAACAGACACTAAATTTGACATAAAAGATTTGTTTGTACAATATTTATTTTAATAAGCACTGTGGTTCCGTAGGCTAACTGCTGCAGTGCTAGGCTAGGCCAGGTAAGCCTAGCCATACTTACTACTATAGCTAGGGGTCTAGGCCGTTAGGTACTTAGGCTAGGCCAAAACATCTGCCAATGGAAGCGTAGGTCGTAACCTATTATTTTTCTTCATAGTACTTTATTATTATCATATTTAAAACCTTGTTTATTATCTAAAAAAAATCAAATAAAAACATCAAATTGTCCGCGACTTCAGGCTGTCAAGAAGGACAAGAAACATGTGCGAGGGAATCTATTTTTTCCTTGCAGAAAAAGAAAACATACTTGGTGGCGCACTTCATATCGGCACTAGCCTACACTCGATTATATGGATCCTAGTGATGGTTGGGGTGGGGATAAACACTACAACAAGGACACCTGTTGTGGTTCGTGTACACACTGTGACTCAACAGACACCATGGACTCACGTATAGTCTATGTGATAACTGTTTATTGAGTGAAGCGTATAACTACATACTGCAGTGTAATCCTATATACATATATAGAGGGCTCACTACATACCCCGTTCTTTAAGTTACACTATGACTGTCGAGAAATTATGTTTTCTATTGAGCATTATGCATTAGGTATCACCGTAGACTAATAACTCTGTAACGATAACATTTTAACAAATTATACTAGTACTACTAACTCTAACAAATGGTTCAACCTCGAAAAAGTCGTTGATGCACACTTAGATATACTTCATACTTCAAGAAATAGTATCCAAGAGTGCAACCAGTCCGCTTATATGAAGTTTCACTCAACGGAGACCGCCTTATTGAAGGTGCAGAACGACATTCTGTCGTCTCTGGACAAGGGACATGCATCTGCACTTATTTTACTCGATTTTTCAGCTGCCTTCGATACGATCGATCATCAAAAATTACTTAAACGACTTCATCATCACTTTGGAGTCCGTGGAAATGCCATAGCATGGATTGCATCATATTTAAGTGATCGCTGTCAAGCAGTAAGCATTAACAGCGTGCGCTCGTCTCCGCTTGCTCTTAGTTACGGTGTGCCGCAAGGATCGGTCCTTGGACCAAAGCTTTATGTCATGTACACCAAACCCTTGGGTGACATTATTCGACGGCATGGACTCGGCTACCAGTTATACGCTGATGACACGCAAATGTATGTTTCGTTTCGCCCAAATGATAGATCGAATATACAATCTGCCCTAACTTCTATAAAAAAAAAAATGTATCGTTGATGTTAAGGTGTACATGGCAGGAAATATATTAAAGTTAAATGAAGAAAAAACAGAATTTATTTTATTTTCGTCGCGACACAGTAAGAGCAGTCAAGATCCGGATTTGAGTATTGATGGAAACGCAGTTTTTAAACCAACATCGTGCGTGAGAAATCTTGACGTATTGTTCGACAAGCATCTCACCATGAAATTACATGTTCTAACAATCACGAGGCAGTGCTATATGCATTTACGCAACATTTCACACATTCGGCGTCACTTAACAGTTGATGCCACGAAGTCGCTAAAACAGTCGTTGGTGATCTCTCGCATTGATTACTGTAATGCATTACTTTATGGTTTACCAAATACAACTATTAAGATATTACAGAAAGTTCAGAATACGACTGCGCGAATTATTACAAGAACTGGTAAATATGAACATATTTCACCAGTATTAAAAGAGCTCCATTGGCTACCTGTAGAGGCACGAATTAAACACAAGCTGCTTGTTCACACCTTCAAGGCCTTGAATGACCAAGGGCCGACATACGTCAAGGACATGTTGCATGTGTATCAACCCCAAAGGCTATTGCGACCACAAGATTCAGGAACTTTGTGTGTTCCTAGAGTTAAAATCTAATGGTGAAAGATGTTTCATGAAGGCTGCGCCGACCCTATGAAATGCTCTTCCACACCAGCTTCACAGTACTTCCTCCTTGAACATTTTTAAAAAAGCACTTAAAACTCATTTTTTTTACCTTTTTTTATATTACTATGACGAATGATTTCAATTAATATGATGCATGATTTCAATTAATATGATGCAGCATTATTATAAATTAACTAATTGTTGAAATCATTAGTTTGTCTGGAAAACATTCCTAGATCCTTCTCTTGTTCATCAATCTATGGGCTGGACTTGTTTGGAGACCCTGTGTTGGGAAAGATTTCTGATGATGCACATAGGCCAAATAGCAATCGTTTCCATTGGTATCTACCAAATGGCGTGTTAAAGCAAGTTAGCTCTCTCGACTTATGGTCTAATTTAATTTGCCAAAAGGCTTCACTAAGATCCAATTTTGAGAATATTTTTGCATCTTTCAGTTTGGGTAACACGTCGTCAATAATTGGTTAACTGATAATGAGCTCGTTTTAGGCATTTGTTCAAAGGTCTGGGGTCGATACAGACTTGGTAGCGACAACCATTTGAATCACCCATTGTGTTGGATGGTCTGGTGCCACTTTCTCAATCACCCCTCTTTGTTCCATCATAATTAATTCTGATTTCACCCTTTGTTTAATCGAGTGAGGAATTCTCCTAGCTGGTGGTAGCGTAGGCTCAATACTTTCGTTAATGTACAGGGTTGTTTCCCCTGGCAAACCTCCTAAGTCGCCATTAAATACGTCATTATATTTACACTCAACATTTTCTTCCCCTATTTGAACAATTTGCCTGAACTCATGTTCATTGATGGTGATTAAATTCATGTATTTACATGCGTACTACCTAGTATCGGTTGGAGGTCTGTTTGATTTACTACTTTAAACACTACCCAGAGGTGACGGAACTAGGAGGTGCTGTGTTATATGGAGAGTAATGTGTGACGGAAATGGTCTGCAGTCAGTTGGTTGTTACCATGCGCCAGTGATGTTGAGTCACAGTACAGCAAGATGAAACTATTTATATAGGCCTAATGCATGAATAAATTTCGGGGTTTGTCGGGTAGTGAAATGATTATTGTACATTTTAAGTGCTCCCTAAATGCATAAGTGTAAGCTAAATTTAATTTAATTAGCGAAGATATGGAGACAATTATTTCGAAGTTCCCTCCTTCCAAGAGGGGATGCAAATGCTTTGTGGAAATGAGTACACCGCGGTAATCATTTTCACAAAGGAATACACTCAGCTGGTTAACTAACAATATGCAAATGTTACATGAACACATGGGAAGGAAGGTGCAATCACGTTCTGTTGCCTAGCAAACGTCTGTACTGTATGGGGTGGGGGGGGGGGGGTACCTACTGATGTACTGCGTAGGGGGACGATGAGGCATAACAATAAGACAAGGCCTAGGCCCAGGCCTAACTAGGCAGTGCAATTATATGTGATAGAAAATACACTTTCGAAAGAAATAAATTAAAATAAGGAAAAAAACCCCAAATAACTAAGAGTAATTCAGTTGCAGAGGTACCTCGTTTAGGTATTATACAGTGCTAACAATGCGGCTCTTGTATCCCTAGCTAGGCAAGGCATCCATGTGCAAAGAAGTGGTGTTTGTTTATCCATGAAAAAAGCACGCCGGGAAAGTTTGCCTTACCAGGAAAAGGTGACGTAATCTAGCTTATGACTATGCATGCTAACTATATTGTGAGTGTGACGTCACCAAAAAATGATTATTTTTTATTGTAACCAAAATATTAATAACTACAAGGTTTCTTCAGAAGATTCACCAATCTAGAAGTGAACAAGGGCTTCCCGATAAGGTCAGAAAATAAAAATTAGATTAGCTCCAGTTTTTGAATTCGCTGTGACTACAAGGATTTACATTAACAGCCTACAATTTTATTATTTTATACAGAACGATCGGTGAAGTAGCTAACAATAGTTTTAAAACAATCACAACATATTTAATATATGTGATGCTTATATCAGGAGTAAGCCTGAGATTTAATTTGCCCTGGTCATTACTAGGTTATATGAAAGGAACATGTTTTGGCAGGGTCTACTTTCAACGCGTCATCATCAAAATTATAAATAGTGCAGCTTAATACTGAATAACAAATTGTAGTTAGAATTGAGATATTTATATACAATTTTACTTTATTTATCATTGTTCCCTCAAACTCTGATTAGCCAGCATAGTTTGCTGAACAAATTATACTGACTAGTAATAAAAGTCACACAAGAGCAGTAGAATATTTTAGCAATTAAAAAAAATTCAGACTCCAACTTATTGAAAAACTGAAAGAGAAACAATAAACATTTTTGTAACTATGGACCTTAGAATTATTCTTTTAAAAACTATTGAAAAGTACTGAAAACTAAAAAAAAAACAAAAAACAAAAAAAAAAACCTTTATAGGCATACAAACTTTATGACTATGTGATGTAGCATTTGAAAAATGGTATGGTTAACAATTTACTATAAGCAGAATTGTTATTATTTTGTTCCAGAAGTACTGGAAACTTATCGATAGGTGATGAAACAATGCAAAAACCTACTGCATAACATTGAAGAGGCAGTAATGGAAAGTGAAACCAGTTGCAGAAGAAGAACCAGCAGTTGCTAATAAACAAGAGGGTACCCTACAAAATAAAAAAACTTCCCCCAAGTATACCACTCAAAAGTAAAATGATGAAAACCAAAGATGTGCATTCTAAAATTATGAAGTATTTTTGACAGCAAAAAAGGAAAAAGATCCATTAGCCAGCTTTTTTGAGTCTATAAAACAAATGGTGCACAGACTTCCCAAGGCCAAACAAGTTCAAGTCAAAAATATAATTAGTAATTTTTTATTTAGTTTCTTAGGCACGAGTGCCAAGGAATGAACTTAATCGCTATCCTACGTGGCATATCCATTAAACGACAGGGGACTGAATAAACCAGTATACCGGAGTAACCCCTACTCTCCTCGGAGCATGTACTGGGTTCTTTAAAGTGCATACAAGCCAAATATGTACGTCGGGTCTACGCTTTCCTTATCCGAGAAGACTTGTTCCACAACCAGAACCATTGGCTTGAATAATAATACATGGATTATAATCTTTTACTTACATTAATTAAATATGGTTAGTTAAACCAGGTGAACATTATTAATTAGTGTTCAATATTAATAAATACAATAATATTTCCAAATTTGAATTCCACATAGTTTGCTAAACGTCAGTAAGTTTAAACTAATATCTGTCTGGTTTAACACAAGAGAAAATGTGTATATAAATGTGAAATTGTTAATAAATTAAAGAATCTGTTGTACAATGTCAATCTGTTGTTTGTATGATTCTCTGATTTTGATTTAGTTATTTTTTAATTAAAAATGTACTGTTCCTCACAAATGGTATTTTTAATTGAAATTGCTTATTAATGATCACGAACGTTAAGAAATGTCATCAATAGGAAATGTCGCAAAAATATGTTTTTTCTGACATTAATGACACCTGTAAATCAAACAGTAAATCAAAATTTGATTATGATTCAAATAAGCACTTTGTACCTCGCAATGTATGTTACATCTGGGTTTTTTTTTTACCACCAACTACTATTTGATTCTGAAAATTGATTGACAAATGAAAAGTTATAGCAAATGGAAATTTACGAATTTTATAAAATTCAGAGGTAAAATTAATGTTGAAATAACGAATATAATATCAGTCTAATGTCAGTTTAATGCAAACATTAATTAGGCCTCTGTAACCACCGCACGATGCGCGATTATCATGGCAAACGTTTGTAATTCGTCACACGCTGACGGTCAATCATAGAGATATAATAAGAATACTAGAGTGCTAACCGCAATGTATTCGATGTTCGAAATACGCAGAACTGTGTGTGTGTACCATCCAAGATGGCTGCCATAGATTTAGCCAATCAACTTCGCTAAGCACCAGCTAGTTACCCGTATGTTTGAAACTCGAGCGTTGCGGTGTTTGGATGTAATGTACACGATTTTAATTTTCATTACTTGGTACTTTATATTTGAATAAGATGCTCCACTTGGCCTCGTTTTGGCTACAATAGTTTAATAATTTGTTATTACCATTACTCATTATCATTAATGAAATAATAGTCAGTCAGAGGACCTATTGATATGTAAACTAAGCCCGAAGGTGGCGCTTTACTACGACGGCCATCTTGGATGGTACACATACATAACTCTGCATTACTGCGCCATCTTGTCAGCACTCTAGTTGTTTAATAGCTCTATGCGGTCAATATGGTTTGGTTGCTATGGTTTTTGTAACGATCAGCGTGTAGGGGCGCGCGGCGTATTTCGATTTGTTTACAAAAGGGGCGGAGTTACCGCGTTGCATTTGGGTACTAACGTTAAGGTTAACGTCGTGCGGCGAAAACTACTTAGTATTACTTCCATGGTAGGACGTAGAACGTAATGACGTCAGTAAAAGTCATCTGCGCATGCGAGAACGTAAAGGTCACCTCGTCGAGTAGATTCTGGAACGCAAATTGGCCAAATCTGTGTATGCAGAGAACGTAGGACGCCAGGTAGGACGGTCACGCATGAGTGATTCCGTTTTAGTGTCACGTCGTCGCACAAATCGAAAGCTGCCTATTGTTAGCCTGGTTCTCACGAGAGACCTAATCCGGATCGGGAGTTAACCGTTAGCGCCAACCGTTAGCACCTGTGTGAGAACGCCAGATCGGTTAACGCTAACCGTTACCGGTATCCGAATAGGCCTACAGCTAAAGGCCAACTCAGACAGCGTCGTACGACGCAGCCCGACGCGATTTGTTGTCGCGTCGGGTCTGTGTGAGTTAAAGGCAGACGCGAAGGTGTGCGTCGGGGGCAGTCCCGTCGTAGAATATTAAACATGTTTAATATTTCTCACGACTGCTCAAGGCTGTCCCCGACGATAAATCGGGTCGGGCTGCGTCGTCCGACGATGTCTGAGTTGGCCTTAACGGTTAGTAAGCGCTATCGGTTAGCAAGTTGAGCGCGTTTCTATCATCAACTAATCACACTTACGCGTTTACAATTTCCAGTTTCCTATTGGCCAGCGATTCGATCATATATCAATTCAATCAATATTCTTGGTGTCCGCATCGGGATCTTCTCGTATGGACGCACGGCAGCTAACGGTTAGCAGGATCCTTAGCAGGATCCGGATCCTGCTAACCGTTAGCTGCCGTGTGAGAACATAGTCCAGGCAATATACGGTTTCAGACCACCGAAAGTGGACAAAATTGCAACAAAAAGATTTTTAACTTGTATTTGAAATTTATTTTGTGAAGGAAAACATACAAAAAATAGGACAAAATCTGAGACATAGAAATTGGAAATTTAACGAAATATTACAGGACTATTTCACACAATCGATGCGCAATGCGTCCTACGCCGGCGTTTACCGGAGTTATATTATTTCGTATCGGACTCTGTGATTGGACCACGTTTGTTTATTTCTTCCTTGATTGGACCAAAGACCTAGGGGCCAACTTTTCAGCCTCAATGAAATTCGATTCATCGCGGGAATATTTCAGGTGGCCTAGCTGCTTCGAGGAGGGGTTGGTAGGTTAAAAAAAAGTGTACATTATCTGATTTGTAGTGAACAGTAATCAACGTTCTATTAATGTAAAACTGTATTATGCAATGGCAAAATAATACGGAGTTTAAACTTCGTTTTATCGACCGCTCGGTCTCCAGGCCTCCCCTTATTTATTTTATTAGGCCTGGCCCTAGGGGTAGGGCCTACTGACTGTAGGCCACCCTAAGCCCTAGGCCACTAGTTAGATTAAATGCAGGCCTAGCTTGGGCGGGTCTACTAAATACTAACCCTTGATACAGTAAAAGGATAGCTTCACTTTCTGTGTAATCTTAGGCTATAAAGAAGAATTTATGCTCATATTACTCAATCAATGACTTCAAATTTAATTTCAGAAGCAGCTAGTCCAGGAGGCCTATTTATTATATTAATAATTAATTTAATGCTGCAGTGCATTTTTTTGTGGTTAATGACCCAATCAATTGGATGGTACTGTATATTCGACGCAATACAGTAATAATAGTAATATTATTAATTTTTTTAAAATCTCTTTCAACTATTTGATATTTGGATTATAATTATGTTTTGCAGATAAACTGCATTTTGAAGAAATGGTCTGGAAGATTCTAATGCTATGATATTTTTGCATGGTCAAGAACAACTTGAGGTATATAATTATATTAAATAAGATCAATTAGTTAATTGATTTGTATTTTGTATATTAGTTAATGTTTTGCCAGTTTTAGTTTTTTGCTAAGTACTAAACAAAATAATATCCAAAAGCAATACATCTATCATAAATTAAATAATAGTAAGTAAACTTAATAATAGAATAAACCATTAACCAATTAAACTATACATGTTTTACTTTTCTTTTTCGATTTTTAACTCCAAGACAGAAATAGATCATAAAAATGTATCATGCACATGAATCATTAGAGATGATAATTGATACATATGTATATGTTAACAAGACATAATATGTACTCATGTCAACTTTACAATAATTTTTTTTTGCTTTTTCCTCAATATAAGACATATTTAAAATTATACTTTCATATCCCATATTTCAAATAATATCAGGTACTGTATTGTAAATTTAAATAAATATTTTACATGGGTTATTTACATTTACAGTAGTTCTATTTGTTTATGTAATAATTAAATAGAAAATTTAATATTTTTAAATTATTTTGTAATAGTAATGTAATATAGAAAAACAGTTTCACTACTAACTGTAGGCCTAATCTTTTTCGGTACCCCTCCCTCCCCTCTTAAAGTGTACAAAGCAAATGTTGATTTTGCAAAACCATTCTCCATTTTTTGTGAAGTTAACTAAAACACTACTTGGCTGCTAAAAATGTATATTATCCATGGGTGCATTATGGTCATAAAAAATCTATTATTTTATATCATGCTATTTTGAATCAACATTTTCATGCATATATAAAAGTGTACAAATTTGTCTACCCCTAGCATACAGTACTGTCTGTGCACTTGTGGAGATGTTGATAAAGTTGAACTATCCCTTACATTTTTTTTTAATCCCCTGGTGATTTATGCATTCATTTTTAATATTTTTTTTTGTAATTAGGCATAGACCTACTATATTTAAGAAATGTCTGGTAGAAAATGTAAAGATGTTGTTTTTTAAAATGTCTGACTCTAAAGGATTATAACTAATGTGGTAATTTTCCCCTTTTTTTTCTTCTAGGACATATCTTGGAGATGGGATGCATGGATGCATGTTACACAGACATTTGCTACTTTAAACAAAAAATAGCAGGACATTGATAATCCATAGGAAGCCATAACATTCAGCTTACAGAAAGTGCATTTTAGTGATACTGCAGTATTTTGTATTGCATAACCAAGACTACTATAAATAATATTAAAAAATTTGAAAATGTTATTGTACGATGATGGTACCTTAGTTATTGTTTGTTTCAGATTCTGAGATGGATTGCTAATAAATAATGCTGTTGGATTTTGCCAGTAATAATTTTCAAAACTACTGTATATTAAAAGAAAAAAAAATTATCTTCTGTATGTAATCATTTATTTAAGATTTCTTTATTCAGGATAGAAAGATTTCAGTGACTAGCACTGCTTCCCAAGGAATGAATGTAGAAAATGACAACAGTTACGTGTTTTATGAATTACAGTTTGTATTGCGCTGTGGTCTACACTAATTCATAAACGTAACGGTCGTCGAGCTCAGCTTTTGCCAGACTAGCTAG
The DNA here is from genome assembly GCF_011630105.1 of Anneissia japonica. NCBI lineage: Eukaryota > Metazoa > Echinodermata > Crinoidea > Comatulida > Comatulidae > Anneissia > Anneissia japonica. Next base: position 13,538 of record NW_022698983.1, on the reverse strand, counting down.
TGAGTGAGAGGTATGGCCTTGGTCAGCTATATGATAGGTAGTAGTAGGCCTAGCTAGCCTAGGCCCTAGTTGTTAGGGGCCTCTCTAGGCCTGTCACGAATGTAGAGAATTCTTTCTCATCAGAAACATATTTTTATGCTGTCAGATGATCCGGCCATCTTTCTTAATATATTCAGGAAAAAATCAAAAGCATAAACAATAACAATAAACTATAAAGTATATAAAATGTAGGCCTAGGCACACTGCCCGTGTGCCGCGCCGACGCTGATACACGTACCAGGAAGTCAACGCAAAAACGTAAACTTAAGATGACGTAATTTGTCCTTGATCATGGATGACCGGACTTTCTATCAATCAGAGAAATTTATTTTTATATGCTAATTAGCCAAACCGTTTAACACGCTGTGTAAGGAAAGACAAAATATAGTTCGCTGTTTTCTGTCTTAAAAAACTCATTTCCCGATGTCAGATTTTGGCCGATTATTATTATGTTGTTTTATAGATATTTAACTACCATATCAGCTAAAAAAACCTTTTGTTGCAATTTTGTCCACTTAAAATCGTAGATTGCCCTGACTAACATAGGCATTGAGAAGGAGATCACTCGAAAAAGCTACGCGCACGCAGCACTATGCAAGTGAGGCAAGAACAAAGCTGCTGCAGCGCGTGGAGAAGATTTGCGCGATGCCTTTGAAGTCTGATGTGTTCCCCGCCACCAAATGCTCAGCAGGCTTAGTTTACCAAAAATTGAACATGGCGAAATGGAGAGCAGCTTCTTTTTCTCAATGCGCACAACTTACAGTCAATGACTGTGGCTGCGCAATCGTTTCCAAATTGAAGCTAATACATATATCTCTCAAGAAATACCAAACATAATACTATTTTCCACAAGAAGAGTTTCGAATTTAATGAAACATTTACACCAGCTTTTTAAAAGTATAGTATATTTCAACTTGAATTCAATAAATTGGATAAAACTCGATAATTCTGATTTTAACAGATGTTAATTAAGGAATGATTGGGAATTACAATAAACTAAGTCATTTAGGGTTAACGAGCTTTATAGTCGAACCAATCAATCTTAAGACAAAATTATAATGAACACAGAATTTATTTTAACAATAATAATCTGTTTCTCAAATATACAAATAATAACATACTAAAAGTCCGAAAAAATTCAATCAGGGGAACATTGTTCATTATAAAGATATTTAATGGGTTAAAATGAAACGCTTTATGTCACAATTGCTCTGCTGAAGCGTATACTGTAAATGCATGTCGCTGCCAAGTTGTTGCTAACAAAAAAAAATGTGAATTATAAGGTAATACGCCCGCGGGGAACACATTGGTTTGTCGCGTTAAAGGGATCTGTTGCCGAGTGATTTCCTCAATAATAACTTTCAGGCTATACCAAAGAACTTAAACAGCAGAAGAATGAGCTGTTCGCGGATTTGGAACATCCGCCCTCCCGCGAACGAAATAAAATTTGACCATTTGACTAAGTGGAGAAACTACAGGAAATAAACGAACCCGAGCGGTGCCTTTATAATTGATATATAGCGCCGTCGTGCGGAGGGGTAAAATTGATCTCCGTGTACCCTCCATGAATTTCGAACGGATGTCCCACTATATTGGAAAGCTGCTCTATCTACTGCTATCTGTGGTTGTACGTTATACCCCTTTTACACTTCAAGCAGAACTCCGGACACAACCCGGGATTTTGCAATACCCGGGCTAGAAACTTCAGAGTTGTGGTTGGTGTAAACGTCAAAAAATACAACCCGGGTTGCCAAACATCCCGGGATCGATGTGCGGGACGCATTCAGTGTTGGACAACCCGAGTGCAATCCGGAATCGCTGGTGTAAACAGCACCAAATTTGATTCCATAGTTAGGCCTTACCTGTTGCCTACCGCAGATGTGGTCAGGTAGGCCTAAACTTTGCTAGCAACGGGCTAGGCCTAGACACTTTTCAAATTAAACCCCTGCGCTCCAGTATAGACTTGGGCGCTAATGCACTTTAGTACTGTAACACTTCTATCTTCAAAACTTGTCTTTTTACCAACTGTGTGCTCCTAACAATATCTTACGATGATTCTTCGTTCAGATTCTGCTTAATAACATCGGATTTTAGCATTTTATTACTAAAAACCACGGCTTTTAACGCCTAATATGGCTCCATCCGTCATCTCCAATGGCGATCGAGCCTAATGCTGTTGCCAGAATTCAAACTTTATGATTTGGTGTTGCCAGAATTAGTAAATCAAAATGAAGCTTTAGGTATATTCAGAACTCGATGGCTCGTGAAAGAAGGGAAAAGGAAGGCAGCAGAACATGCATACATTATGAAAGAATGTATAAATAAATATATGTAGGTCCTAAGTTCAATGTCCTAAGTGTAATAATGGCCATGATTGACAAATGATTGATTGTAATAATTTTTGGGTCTAAATGT
>NW_022698983.1:0-10967 GCF_011630105.1 Anneissia japonica | reverse complement strand
TTGTTTTTAGTAATAAAATGCTAAAAACTGGTGTAATTAGTGAGAGAACAGGATGAAAAAGAATCGTAAGATATTGTTAGGAGCGCACAGTAGGTAAAAAGACAATTTTTAAAGATAGAAGTGTTACAGTACTAAAGTGCATTAGCGCCTAGACTTGATATCAAAACTGCTGATTTAATTCGCATATTTTAAAAACAATCTGCATAAAAATTCTTTCAATATTGACAATAATTGCGGCTTCGTCACGACGAGGAACTCGAGCGAAGTGATGATCACCATCGCAACAAAAATTAAGGGCGGTATTTGAACACGATTTCGTTGCCGGTGTAAAATGGGTGCAACCCGGACTTTTTCGTTCCCAAATTCGTTTCCCTTACCCAAATAGGAATAGTATTTTAATTAATTGGTAGAAATTATTTTTAAAATTACCTTGTTAATTTTGATGTAACATAGGCCAACACATTATTAACTTGAGCATAGAAATTTTTTTTAATGTGTTCCCTGATGTTTATACTGAATAATTAAAAAATAATAAAAATAAAAGTGTTTCTATCGTTTTCCATTGTGCAATTATTGGTAAACATTGTTTTAATACACTAATTACTATGGTCAAATTGAACATTTTTATATTCCTATGTTTCAAACATGATTTTTATATGTTTGTGATATTTTTATGTGAGACAATACATCAATTAATTGGAAAAAATTTGATTTTTTAAAATAAGATTATGAAAAATGAATATTAATTAAAAATTAAAATTTCAAAGTGTAATATGAAGCAATGAAGACATCTAACAATAAACTTTTATTTCTAGGCCAACAGTTGGAACACAGCATACAAGAAACATTGCGAGAGAAATATGAGTACGAGAGCTTTATGAATATAACACCTCACCAGTATGCTCCACCTTGGAAAATTGATCTTGAACAACTTTTCACGAATATGGTTCTGTTTCAAAATCCCCGTGATGGAAATGAAAGCAAAGCTAAGCAAATAACTATCGAACAAATAGCAAATCCTTACAACAGAAAATATAGAAATGAAAACGTGTATTCCCGTCGTGTCCTTATAGAAGGGAAACTTGGTCATGGTAAGACGAGTCTTATGAAATACATTGCACACTTATGGGCAACCAATTCCAAGAAAAGCCCGTTCACTGGTTATTTAGTTGTGTATCTAGAGCTGAGACAAATGAACAAGAACGAAAGCAATGACTTCATACACTACATCATACACCATGCATTTCCGAGTGACTTTGTAGAGAAACATAATATAACCGTTGATATGCTCCGACATTATATAATTAATAATGATAAAAAATTTGTTTTTCTTTGTGACGGTTACAATGAACTAAGAAGAAATACAGAGTCACAGATATTAAATGCTTTTTCTGGCAATTCTCAGAGAAATAGCATAGTTATTTTAACTACTAGGCCAGAAAACATGGATAAACTTACCAAACTCTGCCATTCTCATATTAAAATTAAAGGATTTACGCCCGACCAAACACAAGAATACATAACCAAGTTCTTTAAGGAGGAACCGGAAAAAGCCAACTTGCTAATTACTAAGCAAACTGTTAAAGAATACAGTCATGTTTTTGAAATTGCTAGAACACCTTTGTTCATGTTTTATCTCTGTACATTTTGGAAAATAAGTGAAACATTACCATCAACAGTTATTGAGCTTTACAGAGAATTAATGATTTGCAAAGTTAATCAAACTGTTGCTAAACAGGGTGGAGGGAAAAACAAGTCCATGAAGGTGAGATGCTTTGATGAAATAGGAACTGAATTTTGCAATGCTATGTTATTCATTGGAAAGGCTATTTTAAAGGCCTTATTTGAAAATAGATTTCACCTTTTTGAAGACGATCTCAGCGACAAAAATATGACCAGCGTGTGTATTAAATACGGTTTAATAAGTGAAGAAACAAACCAATCAGAACTAAGCTACCGAACAACCTATTCAACTGTACACAAATCTGAATCCGAGTTTCTTGCAGCATTTTACGTTGCAAAAGCAGTACGAAATGGTGACAACATTAAAGATCAGATCACGGTGATGCTAGCAAACACTCGCATGATGCAAGTGTGCAAATTTACAGTAGCTCTCATGAAAGAGCAAGCTCATCTTTTTCTTGATTACTTTCCGATCAATAACCTCGACTGTTCATTTTTGGCTGAACTTTTAGAAGAGTGTCCAGACAATGAAGTATCTATTGTTATCAAGTCCATAAATTTAAGAATGATTTATGTAGAAGAGATCAAAATATCAAATCCTATAGGATTATGTGTTTGTAGGAAATTAAGTAACTTTACACAGACAAGGAAATTAAATCTAACAACTGACTTCATTAATTTTGATGGAAAAGATATTGCCTCAATCCTACAAAACATGCCTTTGTTAAAAGAAATCAATTGGCAAGGGGTAAACGATGAATACATGAAAACATTTGTTATTTTGCCTCCATTTCCATTTACATTACAAACTATCATAATGGATGGGAATATAAAACATTCGGATGCATGTAGAAACTTGGCGTGCTTTCTCTATCATTGTAAGTCATTGACAACTCTTAAACTCCCTGTGATAGCTTATGGACCCGGTCTCTACTTGTTTGTCTCTGTACTTTATGGTCACGAAAAATGTTACCAAAATGTACTAGAGGATAGTCACTTTGAACGAGCCAAGTATATGCACATGGAGTACATAGCATTTTCGCTTAAACACATTTATGATCATGAACACAGGATTATTAGTTATGTGTTTCTTGTCAGTAGATTTGTTGCGCTTTGCCCGTTTTTGAAACAAATTTTCATATTTAAACCATATAAATTGGATTTTGGAGAAAAACTATTCATAGAACTTACTGAACTATGTGTGTTTCGGGAGTATATAGCGGTGCATCATTCTTTGCCCTGTTCATCTGACAAAATTGAAGGTGTTTTGCAGATACCAACTAAAAATCTCGAATTTATGGTGAAAGTTTGCTTCTCTGGTTCATCAGGGACCAAAATGAAAATTGACATTGGCGTCGAGGAAATACAATCTACATCAGAGATCGATTGTTCCTGTCTACAGTGGTTGTCGGTACCTTTCCAAAAAATTCCGAAAAGTGTTTTCAAACAGAATTCTCCTCACCGCAATTCAGTATTACACATTTCTTGGTACAAAGATCTACCTTTTCACACACAACCTGGTAAAGTTGGTAATTTTGTTTCTCGTCTATGTAACACAGCGGGTGTGATATCCTTAATGCTGCCATGTGAAGCATTGTCTTCAAACATATTTAGCAAAGAAATAAAAGACATGCATGTTGAAAAACTTAAGTTTTCACTTAATCAATTAACAGCAAATGAGCTATGCAAAAAAAGCTATGTGAAAATGATTGGGGATATTCTTCCTCATTTTTCCACTATAAACACTGTTGCTTTACCTCCTCTACAAAATGCATTCACTTTGCCTTTTGTGTCTAATGTTGAGCTAAGCGTGCTAAATATACTAAGACAACTTGAAATATTAATACCAGATCCAGACACAAACCAGCATGCCTGTGAATTGCTTAGTAATATGATCAGAGGAATTCCGATATCTTGGTTAAATCAAATGGACTTCAATGGTGATGGATCCCTTTTATTCTCATTACCAACTATGCGTGTTTATGAGGAATACGCTGTAAGACAACCAAGAGATAAACGCCAAACGTCGATAGATGTGGTCAGACTCTGTTTAGCAGTCAATCTGTATGGATTTAAGCCATGTCACATTCAAAACCTTGTAGATTTACTTCAAAGTGTAGACAGTGGCTTACAACTTAGGAAAGTATTTATCCATCCAAGCATAATGTTCACAAATCCTTATGCAACAAAATTGGTGTCTGCATTCAAAGAAATTCAAATTATAAAATGCAATGCACTTGCTGAATATGTCCATATTGATAGTAAAATACAGATTCTTAATCGAATCAAAGGCATGTACATCAATGAGGTATCGATAGATGGTTGGATAGAAATGTCAGAAACTGAATTTGTAAACGCTGTAAAAGAGTCACAGGCTACAAATGATCCCCTTGCCGACTGGATTTCTTTAATTTCTTTACTACATGAACTCCCTTCAGATATACGTTTACATGTTTCATGTTTTTCTTCAAAACTTAAATCTATGCGAACAGAAAGAGGAAATATAGAAAGCCTTGTTAAACTATTAAAAAATTGTTCATCACTTCGTGTGATACGATTTACAGATTTTGTAATTTCATTGAAGGCTTTGCAAGAAATGTTGATGCATTGTAAAATGCATAACGTTGTTGTACCTTCATTGAATTCAATCGAGTTTGTAAGTCTTGAATCTATTGATAGTAGAACGCTGCATCAGCTATTTGACTTCTTCCCATCTGTTTCTAAGATGTTTTTTAACAATGTTGTTCTCAACAAGACGGAGAGTTGTAGAACCGTATTACCAGCTAACATGGTCAACCCACAAGTCAGCACAGATAGTTTCACTGAATTAGTTTTCAGTGGAGATAGTGAAGTTAATGGATCAGCCCTGGCTGAAATAATTTTCAGTTCCCCTCATATTCGCAGTATCGATGCGTCAAAAGGGAAATTTCATGAATCTTGTTTTATAAGCCTCCTTTGTGACGTTACGGATAAAAAGGGGTATATCCATAAAAATTTAGAAACTTTAAGTTTAGGTAACTTCAGGGTATCTGATAAAAAATCTGCAAAAGTAGGGATGATGTATAGTCAATTTTTACTTCAAATGCCTGCTCTGGCATATATTGACATATCTAGATTTAAAATGGGCACTCTTTTTCTCGAACCGTTTTTGGATTATTTCAATCACGATACCAATTTTCACGTTGGCTTGAAGCATTTGGATGTTTCTGGACATCGTTTACAATCAGAAACAATGATATTATTTTGCGATTTTCTAAGCCGTCTTCCTGATTTAAACGTGCTTAGTATGGCGAAGTGTCGAATCTATTCTGATACTAGACAGCTTCTTGATTTCATATGTCATGACAAAAGACAATTGCATGTGCTAGATTTTTCAGGATTCTGTTTTCGTTCCGAAAAGTTTAAGATGTTGTTTGTTTTGGAAATTCTTCGTCGTACTACTATTGTCCAGAAATTATACTTGAGAAAATCAAATTGGAATTTTCTAGCTGACCTTTCTCGCGAGTTAATAGGGAATAACATTGGACCTCAACTTCGATGTCTTAATCTTAGTCATTCCCATATAGCTGACTTTGTTACAATTGCAAAACTTGTGATTGGCCTTCGACATCTTGTGGTGCTAAATATGGAAAACTGTAATTTTACTGGGCACACCCTTCAGAAATTTACCGAGTCTGTACAAAAGTTTGGAGACAATATTGTTCCAGAACTTCTTGAGTTTGACATATCCTCATCTGATTTTAGTGCTCCTAGTTCTGGAGTTTCAGTAGTTTCTGTTTTAAAAACATTTTCAAAACTTGAGATTTTGCGCCTAAAATCATGCAACATAACCGATACCGTTGTTGATAATATGCTAATCAACTTAGAAGACCTGAATGTGACAAATTTGAGAAGTGTTGTTATCTGTGATAATCCTCTGTCCCGCCCACTAGCATATGCCATTAGCATTGGTAAATACTTACCTGTGTCATGTAAAGTTAAAGTTACATCGGTTTCAATTGAACCACAAGATGAAAATAATGAATTAAAGCCAGTGTTTATTGAAAAGTCTGGTGGCACATATAATAGATGTTGGGTATTTTAAATCAGCTACTGGATGTTAAAATACATTTCATTTTCAATTAGACAGACATATTGAAATTGTTTACAGTACATATCTGATTACCAAGTCAGTGGCGGATCAAGGAATAAATTCACACATGAAGCGTCCAGACAACTACCACCAACATTTTATGCTGGAAAGGCACTCTCAAAATCTAAATGCAATTTTCTTGATTCTCCATTTTTTTAATTAAAAAAATGTAGAGGGTGCTGGCCGTATTATTATTTTGGCCATGCACTTAAGACCGAAATTACAGAGGATGCTATTCTATGTCAGTTAATTAAACTGATAACATAAATATGCATGCCGACTTCCCCTCGCGAGTCGCGAAAGCAGTGTTCGCTGCTTGTGGAATATGAAATTGCCTGTGATGTGCAAGCTACGGTGTATGCTGTAGTAAGGTAGGCCAAAATATCTTGGTAGTTGGTCGAGACAGTGTAGTCGACACAGTGAAAATTAATGGAATAATGTTTAGTATTGTTATAATATCCTAAAGCCTAGACACTGTTTACGTACAGCATGATCTTTGGAAGTTGTTTAAAAAGCAGCGTTGTATCTGGTCGGTTATTTGAGTAATGCAGTATGTAAAGTTGAGTATGGCATACACACAATATACCAGGGAATTGTTTTAAAAGAAAATTATATGTACAGTATTATAATATTTATTTCTCACAAACATTCCGTTCATATATTCAATATAAAAGGAAGTAATATGTATTAATGCTTGCGCTACACTACGTAGTTGTTGGTTGAGAATATCTCGACGTTTCGATTTATTTTCTTCAATCGTCTTCAGGAGAATAATCATTCAAACAATATAAATAAAAGTAATAGGCATAGATTTATTTTTATAGCAATTAACATTGATCTGACCATCTATGATATGTCGTACTGTATATTTTAAAGGCTGTCTACCCAATTAAAAAAAATGAAAAGCTTATTTAAAACGATTGAAATAAGATGGAAGTAAAAAAAAAAAAACTTTGACTTAATTAACAGAAAAAGAAATCCTTAAGTATAGGATAGGATACTATACTGTAAGCCTACGCAAATAGCCAGATTCAATGCCGTGGCAAGTTATTGGGACAGTTGGGCAGTCACACACAATTTTTCTAATGGGTCCACAAAGATAGAGTCCAAATTTTAAAACTGGGTCCAAATTGTGCAATTTTATGCATAAAATGAACCCACTTTTTGAAAAATGGGTCCAGATTTCTCATCTTAGCCTAGGTTGGTTAAACTTTTAAGAAAATGGGTCGAGATTTTTTTATATTTAGCGTTAAATGTGTTAACTTAGGAAAATGGGTCCACATTATTGGAATTTACGCATAAATTGTCCCGCACTGTTTGAAAATCCTGGCTATGGCATTGGCCAAAATCAATATTACTGTGCTTTTTTATCCTTTGAAAGACCATGCTCTACGTAAAATGTGTCTAGTCATAGGGATATTATTACAATTATAGTCCATTAATTTTCACACTGTGTTACCTACCAAGGCCAATTTAACAGATTCCAGCCTACTCCGTAGCATCCACGCATAAGTACTGTAGCTTACTCAATATACCACTGAACACGTTATCGCGAGGTGAAGGTCTGGCATGCATATTCATGCAACTGACCTAAAATAGCTCCTTCTGTAATGTCTGCCTTAAGTGTATGGGGAAAAAATAATGCGTCCGGGCCTGCTGGGCCCATATTCGTAGGTGCATATGTAGTCTGTCATATGGGGTGGTAAATTTCAATCATAGTTGGTAATTTTTTTACATTTAATAAGATATTTACTTTCTTCCATTGAAAAAAAATACAATATCGATGAAACGTTAATGCGTTATGAGTACATCATCAAAGAAAGTAGGCACATGCCCGAACAAAATTGTTTTTAAACCATCTTGTGTAAACATTGTATTTGCAAGGGATTATTATTATTTAATGGTTAATGGTTTTTAAATGTATAAGTCGCAAAATAGAAAATTTCTATGCGCTGTAAAAACATGTGTAGATATGTTTGGAGTGTGAAAGAATAAAAAAATAAAAATGAAATTTCCAAGCCAAGCCAGCACTACCAGTACTAGTATTAACAGCAAAAGTAGAATAAGAATTTGTCTCATCCATGCATGTAATGATGTAGTTTGATATATAATTTGAAAGCAGCATAAAAACATAAAAAAAAGTTTGATTTATTTTTTTAACTTTGAAAGAGCCTGCTAATATAGTAGGCCTACAGCAGTCAAAATTGATCTGACTTTTCAATATTTGTTTATCTAGTATGTAACTAAATTGGAATTCAGACTCCTCTAAATATGGTATTTTTTCCATTTTGTGCTCTGCAGTACTTTTTATAAGGTTTCAGTGAAAATTACGTATTTTTTTCAATTTTATGTATTGACTTGTGTGTTAATTTGTATGAGTTGTTTTGATGTATTGTTGACAATAACTTTTGAGCCTATCCAGGGTTTACAAGGCCGGTGGAACGACAAATAGAATAGATACACCCTCAAATCACGGTGTATTGGTCAGTTTAATTTGTGTTTACAAATTCTTTGCAGTTTGAACATTGATCTTCGGAGCTTTCGAAATGAAATTTATTTGAAACATTACTTCAAACTGCAAAGCTTTGGTAAATTTTGGATTTATGTATATATTTGAATGTCTTGTGTGTTATGTTTTAATTACTTTGTAAATTAGAATTATCGTGTTTTGGTTTGTTCCTATTAATGACAACCTCAAGTCAATGTCTGCCAAATGTCTTGGAAAAGACGGCCATTTGTACCAGTACCAGTACCAATACTAGTACTAACCTGTTTTTAAATGTACATGTTGATGTTTTTTTAAAGGTTTGTAATAATACAGAAAGGAAAACCTAAGTAAAGCAACACTAGTATACGTAGATAATAAATTTAATAGGAAAAGTAATACAAAGAAAAGTCAATGCTTTTTGAGGCTCACTATAATCGTGAAACCCGGTTAACCAACTTGGAATGACAAATATGAGAATAATATGTGGAAAGTGTTACCAAAATTCAAAAGACCATATTAGACAAGATGTGCTAAATTTCATGGAGGTTTGATAACTAACGACAGAGTTAGGACGATATTTATTCATGAGTAGGTCATGCAAGGCCTATCTGTCGCCAGATAAAAAATACCGTCTTAGCATCTGCCATGAAATAAATGCTGTGTAACACAGGGCTTTTTAAGATGTTCAAATCGAGGTGGGTTTAGTTTGGTTATAGTACAGTTTAACCGTGTCGCCAAATGCACGTAATTTACGTTACATAATCGTATTTCCCAGAAAAAAAAAATTTATTGCAGGAAAACCTAAAGGTAAAAGCAAAGAGTATAAATAGAACAAGAGAGCAAAGTCCGTTCGTAAAAACGTCACACCTGTGTAGGACGTCCACTAACGGTTGTATATTCTTTTTATTACCCAGTGCAGCGCTGCGCAGCGCCAGAGCCGTAGATAGGGAGAGTTTGGCCAACTTGGCGCATGGGCGCCATGTTGTCACCAAACAGCTTGTGCGCGTATAGCTTTATAACATTTTATAAAACACTGATGCTGCATAAACTTTCTTTCATTATTCTGTTCATGAGGACAATTCAATTATGGGATTTTAACATATCATTGTAAATATCATATATAATCATATTTACCTAACTTTGGAAATAATTAATCAGTGACATGCTGTATTATTTCGAGAAGATAAAGTGAGGACGATTCTTTTTTTTTTTTCGTTACGATTATCTTTTTGTTTTGAAAGTCTATCATCTAGGCCTAGGCCTATACCTAGTTGCTAGCAGCCTCCTCTGAGGCTCCTAAGAGTCAACACTGCAGAGGAGAAAGGTTGGGTTGTGCAGACAGAGTAGGCTGTGAATCGTCGGCGATAATATGTTAATTTCGCCTGTAAATGAATGATAAAAATATTAATAACATGAAAGTTTTATAATTGTATCTAGGCCTTTAGGCCTATAATTTCGTAAACTTTAATTTATGAAATAATATGCTGGTCATCTGCAAACCAATAAAAATAGCCTAGGCCTATTTGTAAATTGTAATCTAAACAATAAATCAAAGTTGAAGAATTATTGCATTGAGAGAAATTTTTGTACAACACATGCCTAATCATTCATAATCAAGAATCTAGGCCTTGTAAGTAAAATAGCAGCATTCTCCATACTTTGTTTATAATATTAGTGAGTTATAATATTATCATTATTACTTTATTATTATTTATTATTATTATTATTATTATTTATTATTTATTATTATTCATTGAAATTTTGATTTGTAATTTGTAAAACATTTAAACGTTTTGATTTAAAATATGTATTAAAACAATCAATATATTATAATGCAATTAGGCATATCTTAAAATATATTTTTATCTTTAGTTGCACAATTAATTGATTTGTAAAGCACAATTGGGCATGTTTGCATAGCACAGGACTCCTTGGACAAGTTTTCGCTTTTATTGGAGGATTCAATTTTTATTTTTAATTATAATTTAAGCTACCTTTGACTGATTCTTCATGTAGCTTTCTGGATATTTATATAATTTAACAGCAAAGTGCAACATTGCAACTTTTTATAAATCATTGCTGCTTGAAAATCCTTCCTTTTTTTTTTTATTATCATCGTAATTAAGCCGATTTAAGTACTGCCTTACGGTGTTCGGCCGAAGAAGTACCGAAATTTAGGCCTGTCTAGGCCTAGTAGTAGAGTAGGTGGATATATATTACCGCGAAGTGGGGCGGGTGGCAGTACATGTCTTATAATTTACTACGTGGATAGCGAGATTTTTCGATCGCCATGCAAAGTTAAAAGAAAATCCCAAATCCTCCTTTTTGGAATTTAAGGAAATTAATACATTTTTGTTTCTTTGTTGGATCGATTGCAGCAACCCCAAACCCAACATAACGGTATTTCACATTATAATTATAGCATTAATCAATCATCTATAATATTACTGCTAACTTCCTACCCTATCGCGTTGGTGACAACATGGCCGGTGTAAGTCACGTGATTGAAACCGAGTTGGCGAAACTCTCTCTATCTACGGCTCTGCGCAGCGCGGTAGAAGTACGCCCGCTATAAACTCAGTAAGCAGAAAACAAAGGTTTGTGACTTAATTCCCGGTCATATTTGACTCCTTTCAATGATCACGTCACACTACAGCAAATTGG
>NW_022698982.1:0-724 GCF_011630105.1 Anneissia japonica | reverse complement strand
GCAAGATAAATACAGTGTTACAATAAAGGATATAAATACATTGTATAGCATAGCTCTCAAACAATGTTCTCCTGTAAATAGATAATGAAATTGTGTAATAAAATTCCTCTGACGTGATTCGAACCAGCGACCTCTCGCTGTCAAGGAGAGCGTCATTTATGCCGGTCACCTGCAGCTGATCTTAGCAAATTGAAACTGGCCACCAACATGAAGATTGAAATATCCGGGTTTTTATGTAATACTATTGTAATTCTATTCTATTGATGATGACATTACAGTCATCAATTTAGTGTTTAAATCTTATTTATCCCATGATTTAATTGTTTTATTTTAAATTTCCAAAAGTTAACAATTTTATTGCAACTTTAATATTTGTATTTCTTGTTTCTGAGCATTTTATAAGCATTATTTTGTTTAATTTCATTGATTAAAATGTTTATTATGTTCAGGTTTCATAATGTATTTCTTTGCATGTTATAAGTGTCTGAAATAATCAACTTTGAGTATAAATTACCTGTCATCAATGGAGAGTGAAGAAGCCAGCATGATTGCCGACCTGACCTTCCTCTCCAGTGTCACGTTCTCGCTCTCTTCTTTCATTTTCTTTTGTTTTCTTTCTTTTTCTTTTTTCCTGCAAATAAATTTAAAATTAGGTTATTGCAGGAGACTGATTGAGAGAAAATGAACAGAAAGTTAAACATATGTACAGTATATATATATATAT
>NW_022698981.1:0-1893 GCF_011630105.1 Anneissia japonica | reverse complement strand
AGTAAAGAAATAAAACATAAATCAGGTTTCGTAAATTTTTAATAATCTTCTTGCCCCGGACCATGCTCTCATAATAAAACACTTGAATGGTCACGATTTCAACTTTAACCTTTGAATGTGTACAGAGCAACCGTGTCGTGCCGGTCCACGGCGTTCGCTACGACTCAACTGGGCCTACGCAGTTAAGCTAGCGATGAATAGCAGGGCAGTTCAGTATTTTGTTACAATTAACGTAACCACGGAAACATTTATTGTATTCTTCTTGTCTGTATCAATTTAGCTTGTCTATTGTGTTTAGGTAAACTAATTATTATGTTACAATTTGTAAACTGTTGAAATAATAGTGGTGGTCGGGAGCCTGTAAATCCTGGTCGGAAATGTTGAGTGTTGGACGGCCCCGACCAGCGTGGTGACACCCCTGATAATGTTAATGGTTTAGAATAGGCTTTCTGGAATAGACATTTTAAAACCTAATAATAATTTACCTTCAAAATGTACTAAAAACACAAAAGCTCGCATTATATTTAGTTATTGAACACACATTTAATCATCAATTAAGATTTACAAAGCATAATTAAGATACAACATCTTAATAAATATGTTAGAAATTGTGATCAATGGATTGCCAGTGGAGACAATGGATCTGGTTGACCGCATTTTTGGTCGCTGATAGCAACAGTATAGTATCACGTGGTATCGTGACGCAACAGCATAGTACTCTATACATTTACACTTAAAAAGTAGGCTCCCCAATGTGAGCATTTGTCTATTGTTTGAAATAGTTTTGTTTTTTTTTTTGCTACTTATTATAACCTATCCATGCTTTCTGTTTTGGCAATTCACTTCAGAGATTGTTGACTATTAATTCTTTCTAGAACAGGTCTTATTTAGGTATGGCATCATGTTTTGTATCTTTAGCTTATGGTGCATCCAGTCATTCCTCAAACCAGATTTACTCTCCCAACTTACAAGTGAGACGACTAGCTAACTGTCTACAACCCTACCCCGAGGCAGTAGACACAAAAACTGAAGGCCTACTGTATTACATGCAACACTGTTGACCTGCTTGGGATGCGCTGCACTAGTACAGTAGTAGTCGTTGATATTCAATACCACTGTGCACATGGCCTGAATTTGATGCCTCTGACCTAAAGTACACCAAAGTTGGCATTAATTTGCAGAAGCTGCCAAATCAAAGTTTTTCTGATTCACATTTTTTTTTTCTATTTAATTTTTTGATGTGCAAGTTTTATTAATTTTACAACCCTGGATGTCGCAATGTGCATTAATGCTGTTGATTTTGAAAATAAGTATAAAAGAATTTTAGCTTCCTATTAAATGTATAAACCTGAAATAAATTTTGCACTTTGGATAAATTTGAACTTGGGAAATATAATAGTAAGCAGAATATAGGGATTATGAGCTTCCAGTTTCAGTGACTCATAATGAAAACAAATGAAAGCAAATTTACTTATTACTGTATATTAGGACCATAAAAATAGTTGAACAATAAAATTCAACATTTTACAAGCAGACTGATAAAGGTGCATAATAATATTATTAGATTGTCATCTACGCGCCTGGAAAAGTAATGAGGGAGAGGGTTTTTAATTATATTCTTAATGTTCCTATGGCTTGCTGTAAACTCATTCTATAAAGACCCTTTCAGACTGAAAAAGCGTAAGATTACTGCATTATTGTGGTATCAAAGATGCTGTGTGAAAGGTTAAGACTAGTTATTATGCTGGCATGCTTACTGCAATATAACATCTATCTGAAAATGGTTTAGAAACAGAAGGAATTTGGTTCACTTCATAATGTTCAAAGCAAAAAAAATATATACTCAAGTAGTATTTTGCGAGATAGTTCCCCTCACTTAATCATCGAGTACTC
>NW_022698980.1:0-1106 GCF_011630105.1 Anneissia japonica | reverse complement strand
AATCAACATCAATTGCTTTATTTAAAAAATCAATCAAAACGCACTTATTCAAACAATAACATGAAGCGCATGTATGTATATGTATATATGTATATATGTATATATATGTATATATGTATACATATATATGTATATACATGTATATATACTATATGTATTTATACAATATGTATATATATATATGTATATATATGTATATATATGTGTGTATATATGTATATATATGTATATATGTATGTATATATATGTATGTATATATATATGTATATACATGCATATATATGTATAAATATGTGTATATATATGTATATATGTATATATATTTATTTTTTGTATATATGTATATGTATTTATATGTATATATAATTATATATGTATGTATGTATTAATATGTATGTATGTATGTGTGTATATATATGAGATGATAAGAAGGGAAGGAGCAAAACATTGTCAATGACTACCATGGAAGTTTAGTAGTGGACAAAAAAGGTTAAGTACCTAGGATCTATAAAATGATGTTTTTTTTCATAGGTTAAACAGTACTTTTTATGCACAATACCGCGATACATAATATTTCTACATTTATGTACATAAAGGACGATTTCTATTAAATTGTGTATGTAGTTTTTCTAACTACATAAAATAAAAAAAGCCTCACTGACTCTAACGTTTCTGTAATATTATCACAAACACCATAGTGGTTTTCTTTTAGCATCTGTTCTTTTTAACTGGATGTAAAATATATAATTAACGATACTACTCTTATTTAAACAACCTTTAATATGGAAATAGGAAATAGGAAATTAATATCGATCGCCTGCAAAATTAGACGTTATTATAATTACTAATTTCCTTTTGGAAATTATAGAGAAATCTGAATCTGATAGACTAATAAGATACCAAGATCATAAGAGCACCTGTGAGTCATGATCTGGCAGACCGAAGTTTTAACAGTGGTCTCAAATCACAGGAAAACGATGCAACGTTTTTGGGTGGTTTAGAGTGTATCTTTATTATATCATGACACACACACACACACACACATTCGCCACTGAGGAAGGACTAGTGTTGTCCGAAAGCTCTGGTTCTATTTCTGGCTGTTTACT
>NW_022698979.1:0-571 GCF_011630105.1 Anneissia japonica | reverse complement strand
TTTTTGTGAAACTTGTATGATTAAAAATACTCTATAACAGTTACGTATTTATACTTTATCAAAATGCATTGCCATATTGGTAATTATTAGTGAACATATCATTTGCTAATAAGTTTTGTAGAGACGAAAATGGCGTATCATGGCCTTGTGACATCACTTCTCGAGGTAAACAATCGATGGTTACAAGCGGCTAAAATCTGGTTATAAAAGTTGCTTTTTTTCCTTAAATCCCACTTGTTGTGATCGACGCAACATCAAGATATGATCTTTCCAATATATAAAGGACCTATGGTATGAGTTTCGTTGAGGTAGGAGGTCCGTAATTGGGCCGAATTTCCGTAGTAACTACGGACGTTCCGTAGTACTTGAGAACCCTGCACTTTCGATTCCACTCAGTGCATATGACTTTGCGGTGAATTTCAATGACGTCATCTTTGTCTCAGCGTATCAACGTCCCAGTGTATCAGTGTATCAGCGTATCAGTGTATCAGCGTTTATAAGACAACGAACAAAATATACCTTTAACAGTTGATTTGAAACCCAAAGTGGCAATGTTTCTTTTAAAGTTACG
>NW_022698978.1:0-599 GCF_011630105.1 Anneissia japonica | reverse complement strand
GAAATTGTGCCCAAAGTGTCAACCGAAATTGAACCATACTTCTAGTAAACGTTTTATAGCTTATGATCAAGCTAATCCATTCAGGTGTTTGAGATATTTTCGGACACAGATAATCTAGAACAAACATGTTTTGGAATACAAAGTGTTTGTGATTGAAGGAAACACAGATGCTTTGCTAGGAAGAAGAGCAAGTTTAAAACTTGGTATCATACAGCTATCTCCAGATGTAAATAGAGTAACAACAATTTGGATTGTCAAGTGCTCCTGAAGCATACCAGAAAGCTATGGATCACATATTATGTGGTTTAGATGGTGTAGTCTGGTATATGGACGATATTATTGTTCATGGATCAACAGTAGCAGAACTTGAACAACGTTTAAAGTGCGTTTTCAACCGATGTCGAGCAAGTGATTTGAAATTGAACAAAAACAAATGTGTATTATTTACTCAAGAAATCAAATTATGCAAATATAACAGAGCCATTGCGAAAGTTAGCACATGATAAAATACCATGGAATTGGGAGCAGCGATAAGACAAAGCGTTTAATGATCTTAAAGTGAGTCTTAGTACTGAACCTTGTCTTGCATACTATTGTAT
>NW_022698977.1:0-626 GCF_011630105.1 Anneissia japonica | reverse complement strand
ATTTATAAATTAATATTGATAAATGGTTTATTGGTATTGATGTGTAAAAAGAAAAAAATCAAATAATTGTCTTAAACCATTCCTCCATTATTTTAATACTTGTTTTGCAATTTCATTTTCTTTTGTATTATTTCTTAACTCGTACAAATTATTGTATTCTTATGAAAACTATATAAATATATATATAAAAAAGGCAAAGTATTTTAAATGTTGGTATAAGAGAACACAAGGGTAACTTGGAAAAAAAAAACTATTTGAAGCAGAAATAATATTGTGCTGGTTTGTTTAATGCAGATTATTTTTGGATAAAAGTGGTGGTCATGCCACGAAAGAAAAAAAAGGGAGTTTGAGCCTCATGCATTCTTGCCAGCTTGCACTGATGACAGGCTGTGAATTAGTTGCGAGTATTTTGTGGCTTATAAACAGCATAATGTGTGTATGCATCTCATAATGATGGTAAATAAGGCATATTAACAAAGGTAAAAGTAATTATGTAATACTGCTGCAGCAGTACAATTAATGACAAATCATTCGTTAATACTATGCACACAGGGTATATACACTTTCGCTAACTACCACAAACGCACTTGGTGTTACCAACAGTGGCGGCTCTAACATTTGTTTTC
>NW_022698976.1:0-904 GCF_011630105.1 Anneissia japonica | reverse complement strand
GAAGTGCATGTAAACAACACAATTGAGCGATCTAAAAACTACAAAACAGGACAGAAAGGTCATAACGTATACATACGTTTTAATGAAAATTAAAACAATATTTTGTTAAATGGACGAATGCTAGCTAGCGATTAAAATAATTCGTTTTTTATCGAAGGTAAATGTAGCTAGGGCCAGGGCCTAGAGAATCTACCACTTAGATTGCGATAGAACACGCTGCTGCACTGGTCGTTGGTTCATACTGGTCGGCTAGGTTAGGTAGTGGAAACTCACACCTTGTCTACAGTAGTTTACAATTTTTTTTAACGAATACCACTTGGTACTAGAGCTTCGTAAAATACAGTAGATGTTTTATTAAACAAGCCTTCCGACCGTGTGACGTCGACGGCCTGAAACTGGCTGGCTGTTTATCTGGCTCTAATTTGGCATCAAACGCAATTAGGGGATTATCGTATCATGTTTCAAGACGGGTATATCTAGATAAAGTTCGACGTGAACCAGGCTAATGTCTTTCCAAATCAGAACAATGAGTTAAAATCTCATCTTTATGCAGGTCTGGAATCTGATCAATATTTTCAATCATGCATAATTTAATATAGGCAAGTCCAAAATAAGTCAACTTGAGGGCGTTTGGTATTTCCAATATAGGTGAAAACATCCAAAATACGTCACCAAAAATAAAGAGATGGTGAGAATCAATTGTATGGGAAGTTGTAATCACTGAGAAAGTCTATACCTCTATTAAGGCCTATGGTGTGGGTTTTGTGTTTTTAAAGTGTAAGTTTGAATTCAGAAATGCGGCGATCGTTTAGAGATTTAAAGTTGTTGGCTATGAGCAGGGCCGGCGGAACGTTTTTCAAAGTGGGGGGGGGGACCCACTTATAAGCAGGCGCCTAACAGGGGT
>NW_022698975.1:0-1387 GCF_011630105.1 Anneissia japonica | reverse complement strand
GGACCCAATGACCAGGAAAAGAACTGCACTTTATAACCTCAAGGAAGAGGCACATTTTAAATGCCTGTACCAGTACCAAAGGGAACAGTTCGTTTTACCTAAGCCTGACAGACCCACAATTTTTAAAATCTAGGGTTTTCACTTTTTTTTTTTTTTTTTTTTTTTTTTTTTTCAAATATAAATTTGTTAAACAGTTAATTAACATTTAATTTTTTACAGACAAGTTTTGCAACTTTTGCAAAATGGTCAATAAAGCGAGATAGTCCAAGCAATAGAAGAACCTCAGGTCCAGTCTGTGGTCAAGATTATAGGTAAGTTAAGCATGTGATATGCCTAAATATGGTCATGATGACATTGCATCATGACCATATTTAGGCACATCATGACTATATAGATAGGCATACATTTTTTTGTCTAACAAAATGTTGTAGTCTGGATATTGTATTATTCAGTTCTACTGATATGTTAAGTTGTATTGTCAAAGTCTATGTTATCTGATGGTCTGTTCCACTGACTTAGCTTAGTCACATGACCACACTGAGTCATTGGAGAAAGCTGGTAAATCGTATCTGGTGCCCCTGTTAAGGTATGGATTCTGGGTGCAAATCTCTTTTCGCTAAATCCCTCCATTTAAAGCTTGATAATAAAGCTGTCGAGATGACAGCAAAATCTTTGACAAGCAAATAATATGGACTTTAAAGTGTAACTTGAAGTTATTATGTAATAAATTCAGTCAAGTTTTAACATACATACTGTAGGCTATTCAAATTTGTATTTTCTTGGATCAACTGATTGTCAAGACAAGCAGAAAACCTTTTCCATCATTCCTGATGATGACATAATTATTGTCGAAATATTGAATCCCAACACGATGGCGTGTATTTCAATACTTGGAGTATGTATTATACTTTCTTAGCAGTAAACCTATTGTTGTTTTTAACTCAGTATGTTAAACTAGGTGTAAAAAGCAGCTGTTGGAAATATGTAGTATATAGGTACTTAAACCAGGTTTTTCATCAAAATGGCCAAAATCCCAGAGGTTAAACCAGATGTGATATCCTGGGAAGAAAATCATCTAGGTGGCCCATCCAGGAACCCAAGTAAACCAGATGGCCCATCAAGAAACTCAAATCCGAACCAGGTAGCCCATCCAGAAAGTGAAACCAACCAGGTGGCCCATCCAGGGTTTAATATGGTTTAATTTAGGTATACATCTAGGTTGTCTAACCAAATGACCAAATAGAATGTTAAGACACCTTTCTAAGATTATGCTTGTTTTATTTTCTCATTTTCTTTTGTATCATTGTAGGACATGCAAAGTTCCAGCTTCTGTAAAACCCAATGAGTGGCCTGATGACATCACAAAGTGGCCGGTAAGTACATTGGC
>NW_022698974.1:0-2763 GCF_011630105.1 Anneissia japonica | reverse complement strand
ATATCTATTTTTTTTATTTATTTCAACAATCTTTAATGAGGGTGGTCCATCCAGCCGAAGCTGATCATTAGGGACCCTCAATACACATAGTATAATACACATACACTGCCTGCTTCCAATCCCAGGGTCATGAATTCAATTTTTTTTCTCACAATTAAAAAACATCTCCATTCCCTAAGCCTCACAATGAGACTTCGCAGCATCACATTAAGTGGGCCACTGAACATCATCCGATCTACTAGGATACACTTGAAGGGTCACCCCTTTAAAGATGAATTTAAAGAAACTGAGCAGAGTTATGACTATGTAAACTTGGTATATCTATGATACAGACTGGCCTACCACCGGTAAAACACAAAACACTGCGAATTATGTTGTTCCAACAATTTTATACATATCTGAGGTGTTGATTTGTGGAACTCGCTTGAGGAATACCTAACTTTAAACTTCAGTCTTGCTATCTTAATTAAATGCAACATACTGAACGTCTTGTCGAAATATCACATCATAGGATAGCTAGGCCTAGGCCTATGTACATTATAAAATCGTTTATAGTACTATACAGGGATTGCAAACAGCGCTAGTCCCTAGGCACCTTTAAGTGAAAATGAGCTACGCCTAGGAGTCTAGTGTATGAGCAATTCTATCGCCGCCTCGCTTGGCCAACTTGGCCGGCAGAGAATCGTACCATAGGCTAGGCGTAGGCCTATCTAGCCTGATTCCAGGGGCCAGATTTATCAAACTAGAAATCAGTTTAAATTCGTCTTAAGTCCATTTTTTTGCTTAAGTCAAATATATATCCATATTGCTTAGCTTAAAAATTGCTTAAAATTAGAAAGTTGATTGTACGTTGGCACCACCTAAGACTTTTAAGCCAAGATTTTGCAAAGATTGGGTAATAGATCAGCTTAAGATATTTATTAGGGACATCTTAACTTTTTTGACTTAAGACATTTGCTAAGCTGAGATTGATAAATCCCGGGCCTGGACCTACCGGCGTTGCTGTAATATCCGACAAGCAGTCCAGTCTTGTTGCCTTTTTTTTTTTTAACAAGCTTATAAAACTTGATTGTGGTCAATTGAGAATTCGGGTGTGCTTTTTTTTTACCACATTTATCGCTTCAGAGAGAGCTCCCTCTTGCCAAAAAACCATTAGCATCCGCTGTAACAAATCGTAATCTTTACAAGACACTTAGAGGCCGGTACAAGTTGTTATGAGATATTTCGAGCTTTCACAAGGGACTTTACTGAGATCGTGGCATTCACAAGCAGCTACCCTTGCTAAACTTTTAACAACTTGTGAATTGGGTACATAGGCTTATTTGAAGAAAATCAGGGAGTTGTTAATGTTATGGCAAAATACAGTAAATCATCAAAGTCATTCGAAGGAAACTTACCGAAAATCCAGCCCAGTAAGGGCAAGCATTTCTAACTCGGTTGGAGGTGGACATTGCAAAGGCAGTGAAGCTTATGGCAATTATAATAAGACCAAGTAATATTTGACTAATTCCGAATCCAAGTGTAGCCTTTCTTGGGCTAGGGTGTGATATCACCCTACGAAGCACCACTCGGTCAGCCTCCGAAATAATTCCTGTCCTCTCGTTATCCATTTTCACAGGCCTAGGCTACACGTACGTGTTGTACACTTCAAACTTTAACACTTGCTGGTGTCTATCGATTCATCATTGCGCTGCCTTTTTCGAACCTGTACCCACTTTCGACCATGGTATTCTTCAAAAATACATCATGGCGATATTGTCCTATTTATACGCAAACTTACAAATGTTATGGTCCCAGGAAGTTTGACGTTAATTCGTCATGCCAAAAACAAGCAAACACCACCACCCCCACTGTGTGCTTTTTAAATCCGTACACATCAGATGACGAGGGGTTCAAGAAATTGATTTTTATTAACTGAAATTCAAACCGTTCTAACTGCACTGGTTCAATTCGAATGTGTACCTAAATTCCTCAAAATTTGTCGATAATGTTGATGAGAAATGTATATCCTCTATTACATTTAGAGTTCACCGAATTCCAAGGATTGTTTCATGTCCTTTTTTAACACCGGCCAGACATCAGCCTATGAATCGAGCGCAAGAAATAAACAACACTTTGACATAGTTCACACTGAGTTAGTTCACAGGCTTACAAAAAAGGTTGCCAAACTGAGAGAGAACATTACTACCCATTTTTAAAGTTTTAGAGGGCGGCATTTACAGAAATTGGTTTGTCTGATCCATGGTCTGACAAAGATACTAGAAATACAAGATAGAGCACTCGCATTGTAAAAATGAAGCGGAAGTCGTGCGGCGGTCTTCTTTTTAACCATTATTATCTCAATAATACCTCCAAGTTTTTAACCATGCAAGTTTTCTATACTTCGTGCCCAACGTACAGGGCGCCCTTCTGTTGCTAAGTATATCCAGACGCAAAAGGCGCCCTTCCTTCTCCACTAGTGGAGGAAAAATTGTTCATTAAGTGCGTCCGGCCATACGATTCTGCGCTGTATTGTTGTTTTATTCTTTACTGATTCATGATTATGCTTTAATTGTTTTGTGTATTATTTGGATAATAGCAACGATTTCTACCGCCACCAAGGAGGTTATGTATTCACCGATGTCACTGTCTGGGTGTTTATTCCAGTTTGTTTTTATATCTAGTAAATAAAAAGTGATTGGTAAAAACTCATAATACCGGTACGGGACGTCGGTAAAGAAGTGCAAAATACAGTCATCATTATGAATTCTTGTGTTTTATTGA
>NW_022698973.1:0-3207 GCF_011630105.1 Anneissia japonica | reverse complement strand
CTTTTTTCATTATCCAAGAAAGATGATACACATCTAACAGTGTTGATATACATAATAATTCTGACAGTGAAGTTAGTTCCTACTTCTCTATTTAAACAAGGAAAACACAATCATGATGAATTTGACATTTTTTATTTTTTGACATTATTATTGCCAGATACAAATAAAAATCTATAAATGCACAATTGCCAAATTAATACTGTATCTACTATTTAAATAACATCCCCTCTAGAATATCATGTGGATCAAATGCCTCCTGGAATATATACACTGCTGGGGTGTTTATAAATGCCCTGGGGTGTTTATCTCTTTACTTTAAAAAGTGTCTCAACACCATTCAATTTCCAGTGGTTTACTGCAGTAGAATTATATTATTAGGCTAACCAAGGAGCTACTTGACAAACTTGTGGTACCTACGCTTCTGGTGAAAAACAAAATGGGCAACAGTTTGAGTGTAATAATATGTATCATATCATTTTGAAAATAGATGACTCCCTTGAATAAATGTCCCCTCAAACAATGTTCTACTAGGAAAAAAATTAGGAACATAGCCTCCGTGAGAACATGTGCTATACTTCCTCTAGAGAAAAACAGAAGACAATTATCAATAATTATATTTTTAATAAAGTCATTTTTTGTACCAGACATAGGACAAGGAAAATGAAGTAAACTGCAGTGACTAAAGGCAGAAGAGATTAAAAATATCACTCTCTGTGATATACCCATAAAGAGGGCAGTGTTGTACCTAAGTGGTCTGTATATGGGGTAGGTTCATTTCCCTCTCCCTTGCAACCTTCTCGTAGTTCATTATCATTCCACATCTTTAAGATGCTACCAACAAGTTCACCTACGTTTGACATTAGAAGATCAACCTGAAACATCAAGACAATAAATCATGTAGACATAATATTACAGTAACATGTGGATTACCAATGATTATGGTCTTAAACAAGTATTTAAATTAATCTGATTAAAATAATACAATATGAGTGATTGTGCCTGTAACGATTTTCCGAAAGCAACAGTGAATCTTAATCTTATTTAGTGGATATTAAAGTTAAATATAAAATTGAAATCAGACAAATATGACATCAAGTTAAGTACTTGTATCTGTCCCTGTGTATGTGTGTATCTCAGGCCCGTACGCTGGATTTTAATGGGTCTGTGAATTTGTAGAGAGTGGACCGAAATGTCTCCGGGGGTGGGGGGAGGTGTCTTGGGGAAACCCTACTGGGTTAGAGGGGCAGAGCTCAGGCAATTTTTGACAATTTGAGGTCTTTATTTAATTGATTTCTGAACTGAGATGCAATATGTTTAGGCCTAAATACATTACTTTATGCAATTTCTCCACATCCACCATGGTCATTCCAGGTTGTTTGGAAATTCTCATAAGGCCCATATAGGCTACACTAATACAAGATACAAGATACAAGTCAACAATAATAATGCGTATACTTTTCTCACATAATTATGCACAATTGATTACAATCCATTATACTGTATGGCCCAGTGATTAGAATGATTTACTAATGTAATACTATGTCGCAATATTGGTTAATTTGGTACAGTACTGTGTGTACAGTAGCTGTGTGATATGCTTGCTGCATTTAGCTACGTGAAAGGAGTACTTTCCCATTGGGCTTCGATGCCGGTTTCTTTTTATTCCAAGACACCTCTTACTCACTTATCTATTCGGAAGTTATTCTGTTCCCCCCCCCCCCACACCTCTTCTGTTTAAAAAAAAAAAATCTGGATCCGTCCCTATTAACCAAATGAGAAATTTGTCAAAATTTTAGTAATATTAATAAATAATAATAATACAAATTTAGTAGTGTGTCAGTTCCAAAGAACAATGATGAAAGGCTCAGTGTTTTCAATAACTAGAGCTAGTTGTTAAAAAATGAGTTTTCAGGGAAGATTTAAATGCAGAGATGGGCTTCACTGCCCACTACTACTAAGCAAGGGCTTAGCCAGCGAGCCGTCCGGTCGTCTTTTGGAGAGCCAACAATTATTTATGACGGCCACTTTTACCTTTTTTCGATGACTTGGCCTACTCACTGAGCTTGACCTAGCCTAGTTGGACCTGGTTCACCTTTAGCAAATACTGTCCACCCACTCCTGCTCGGTTCTTTGTCTTCCATTTTGGACGGCCTATTTTTCTGGCTAATCCCATGCTACTAAGAAATATAAAAGTTGTCAAGACTTGACTGACTATTTATAGGCCCATTGCTCTCAATGCCATACCAATGAAATGTCTTGAGAAACTGGTTAAGAACGAAATTTTAACTGAGGCTGAAAGTAAATTAGATCCCTGTCAATTTGCATACCGCCCTAAAAGAGGAGTAGAAGATGCGGTGACTACTTTAATACATAATGTTCTTGATCATGTTGACAGGCCAAATTCACACGCTGGAGTTTCTTGATTTTTCATCTGCTTTTAATATCTTGCAACCTCATGTTTTAATTGAGAAAATTATTGTTTTAGGAATCAGTCCATCCCTCATTTTATGGATTAATAACTTTTTGGCCTTGTAAAACAAAATGAAACTAAGTCATATTTTGAAAATGTCAGTTATTTCTCATCATGGTGTACAGATAATTATCTTAGATTAAATGTCAAGAAGACTAAGGAAATTATAATCGACTTTAGAAAGGTAAATACGACACATGATGAGCTGACAATTATGGATGATAATGTTGAAGTGGTTAGGCATCATAAGTACCTAGGCACGATTATAGATGATAAACTTAATGGAAAGGAGAACACTAAGCAAGTCACCAGTAAATGTTACAAGAGGCGTTACTTTTTAAGAAGAATGAAGAAATTCCATGTATGCAATAAGATCGTGACACTATTTTATGAATCGGTAACTTAATCCATTCTTTATTTAAATACATACTCTTTGGTAATACTGTATTGCCATTTTACAACTCCAAGTTGCCGCACACTACACACGAGAAAATATTGTTTATGCTTAGGGGCACTGTCCGGACGTCTTGTATGATCTAACAGCTGCTTGATCCAATGTCTCGGGTACTCTTTACTTGATCCGCCAACCTGTTGCTTGTATGGATTATTAATAATACTATTACTAATAATAATTAATAATAATAATAATTTTAATGATATGCTGACTCAAAGAGGTATATTATATTGATACAGCATATACTTAAAATACCGTATATATATATATAGGCCTATAGGTA
>NW_022698972.1:0-1233 GCF_011630105.1 Anneissia japonica | reverse complement strand
AGTCCTATCCTTCAACACTGGCCCCAAAAAGTGTCGTCCTCATATCTCAAATCAATTTGTAAAAAACAAATTTTTCATCTCTGCGAGGTCCAAAATTCACGGAACCTAGCCCACCCACGAAGCCCACCTAGGCTTCGTTCGATCGATTCCCTCCCACAACGTTAATAAATACGAGTCATCGAATTCCGTCTTAAAAACCCGATTTCCGCTGTCTTCGTGGAACGAAAGACGCGGAATTCGGGTTTCTCGGTTGTCTTCGAAGGGTCCTATCCTTCAACACAGGCCCCAAAAAGTGTCGTCTTCATATCTCAAATCAATTTGTAAAAATTTTTTTTTTCGTCTCTGCGAGGTCCAAAAGTCACGGAACCTAGCCCACCCACGAAGCCCACCCTGTCTTCGTTCGATCGAATTCCAACCCAACGTTTAGGGAATGGGAGTTTGCGAATTCCAAATTGAAAACCCGGTTTCCTCGTCGACCAAAATAAAGATACCATAGTCGTTCGTCGTGACGTCAACAAAAACAACAACCATAATACACAGAAATAATTTTATAAGCGTATATTTTATTAATTTAAACGTGGTTGAGATACATTGTCAGTTCATCCAATTTCATATTTTTTATACGATGAACACAAACAGGAACACCAAGATCGATAGATAGATTATGCCGGCCGTCAGTTGAATGAAAGATGTGACACCTTCGATGAAAATCTTTCTTTCCTCTTCGAGTGTTGACAGCCTTTCTCCTGTCCTTCTTTACTTCGACGGTCATGTTTCTTTGAAGTTCCTCTATGTATTCTTTACTTTCTTCTACTTGCATCTTCAAATTACTTATATCGTCTTTGTCCGACATTAACAAACTCCACCAAATGACGTACAAAATACCAAAAACAGGTGTTATTTTTTTGTTTGTTTTTTTTTTATATCACAATTTCGCAGTCGTGCAAGATAAAGTTTGTTCTGTGTAGCAACCTTTTCTTATGGCTTGATGTGGACGGTTCGGCTTCTTTTCCGATGGACAGGTAACGTCCGTTTGCCGCATTCTTATACGTTTTTCCCTTCCACGTCTGTTCTTCGTACCAGTTACATCGATCGTGGTTTTCGCAAGCGTCTTCCGCGTATACCGATCCATTGTTTGTCGAAGACAGATATCTACCGGAGAAACAATATCGTATATGCAAGCGGTTGAACGCAGCCCACGACAATTGTATGTACGCATCTTCTTGCTTCCTC
>NW_022698971.1:0-1030 GCF_011630105.1 Anneissia japonica | reverse complement strand
GGTTTGACACAATACAAATTAGCAGCACCCGTCGGCATGCAGATACACAAGATATAATTCCTGATCTAGAATAATTATATAAGTCTAGTTCTTCAAAACTCTCGGACACGAAATATCAAGACCTCATAAGCTTATACTCTGGACATGCTCCAGTAATTTCCATTCCAGAATACTAATCATTTTATAGACAACTCCCACATTAAATTACAAATTCACCAATATATTGCCTTTCACTTACAAAATCAATTGAACACTCTCAGGTATTCAAAACCAGCTTAAAAGTACAAAATATCACCAAATATCAATAGCTTTTGCTCAAATTAATATTAATTGATTAAATGAATGATTGATCGAGTGATTTATAGATTGATAGGTTAGTTGGTTAATTGGTTAATTTGTTTGTTAAGTAGCTAAGATATATTATTTATTTAAGATTTATCCGGGACCACAAACACAGGCTCTGCCTCCTTGGTTTCTCATCATAAATTATGTTTATAACTATGTTTATAAGTGAAAAAAATATGAACTCATTATTTTTCTTATACACCTAGAAACATTGATTCTTCTTTATGTTACTAGATCGTTCATATCATCATGTCGGTAATATTATTGTTTCATTTCATTTCACACTGTTATACAATATTAAGTATAATATTCAATTGAACTAATTAAACTACAATGTACTTATGACAATTAATTAACTGTACGATAATTTATCATGTATTTATGTATAATAATAATTAAAAACGTTTGAATTTTGATGAATTTTACAATATTCGGCCGTGGTTATGTCTACTCCGAAGTGATGGAACCAACGCGCTCATTAACAACTTGACGTAACATCGGAGTAGATGAAGCCACTGTGTTAAAATTAATATTAAACTTTAAATCAATTTAAAAAACAAAATGAATTTTGACAAAAAAAATCTATTGAAGGTGGTTAAAGAGGGGGGGGGGTGCGTGGGTGAGACAAGTGGCCATATATTGCTTATTTAACCTTTCCTGAGTTCGGGAAAAATACTTAAAAAAT
>NW_022698970.1:0-1196 GCF_011630105.1 Anneissia japonica | reverse complement strand
TACACATGATAAAGAAATAAAAATAAAGATTAAAAACTCATTTATTAGTATTGTATGTATAAAATCTCCATCATATATATATTTTTTGATTTAGTATAGAAATTGGGGAAACTTTGCTTTTCAATAATTTTAGTACCTTTAATTTTACTACCAGGTTTTAACCAAAACTGTTCACATTTTAATAGGAACATGAAAGCTCCATACATTGTGTAAGCAATTTTAAAGTTTTGTGAAGACACAACACTGACGAATTATTTCACTGTATGTTGTTCAATATGCAAAATTATTCTGAAAATATTTTTTTTCTTTTGCTTAAAAGTATGAAAATAATAAAATATAGTATTTCATCCAGGAGCTTATCTAGTTTTTATATGAGTTTAACCAAAAAAAATCTCATTACTTTCATATGTCTAGCATATACATTTACGTCCACCAGAATAAACATAAGTTATACAGACTTAATTTCATCCTAATTTTGAAAAAACCTTTGATGTACCCAAGTACATAGAGTATAAATATTACATTAAATATGTACTGCCACTCAAACCAATCACTGGAAAAAGTCAAATCAAGTGGGTAATATTGTGAATACATAAAAATTATAAACATTCCACAAAAAAATGATTGAAAAATATTCTTTGTTTATTTAGTTTTTTATTTTGTTTATTAGTTTTAAAACCTCGACGTCAATCATATTCAATGCGAGCACACTGTGTACCATAAGCAACAGTTTAGGCACCGCCTATTACCCACTGTTTCGTCAATTCGCTGTAGGCATCACGCTTGACTTCATTCTCTTAGCTGGTGAACAAATTTAAGAAACTGCAATGAAGAGTTATAAAAATGCCTATAAATCAAAATTATTTTTTTTCGTTTTGCATTTAAGTGAAAGTTAATAACTTATATTGTTCTTTCATATTATCACTTAATATAAAAAATAATTTTTATTGGTATAAAGAAGGTTTTAGTTCAATTTTATGTTTAATCTATGGGTGAAAAATTAAAAACTTTGCACATCAATCCTTGAACCCATCAGCCTCACATACAACACCATGACCTCTCACTTACAGTGTCCATCTTCACCACTTTTCCACATGGGGTTTTGTGATGAAACAAGTTCAAAACACAGTCGGATGCACATACTACCAGTGTGCCACTGCCACACAGCGTCCACTCAACGGAGATAACCAGAATAT
>NW_022698969.1:0-1499 GCF_011630105.1 Anneissia japonica | reverse complement strand
TGAAAAACTAGATACGAATCTACAATGTAAACAACGAACGGAAGTTAACAAGCCTCTAAGCTGTAATTACTTTACTTAACTGATTTTAGCCAGTTTTATCGAGTCACTGTGTTGTTGAATAGAATGCAGCATGTCAGTGCATGCTTCTGTCGAGGAAATGCCTTCAATGCGGCTGCCTAACAAACATAGTCAAAATAATAACCATAGAATGATGACAGAATTCCCATTTAACTAGTGAATTAACGATGCAAAATGTTCAATACTGTACTTACAGTTATTAATTGTAAAGTCTCCTTCGTAGTCCATTGAGTAATGTTTATATGTAAAACGCCACCTGGAGTGGTATAAACAAACATTTCATTATTCTTTTTCTAATACGCCATTCCTTTATGACGATGAGGGTGAAGATGATGATGATAATGATAATAATAATAATAAAGATAAAAATAATAATAATAATAATAATAATAATAATAATAAACAAATATTTATATTGCGCCAATATCAATAAAATAATATGATGCCTCAATGATTAACAATAAAATAATAATAATATTGATGCCGTTGATAATGATGATGATGATGATGATAATACTAATAATAATAATAATAATAATAATAATAATAATAATAATAATAATAATAATAATAATAATAATAATAATAATAATAATAATAATAATGGTGGTGGTGGTGGTTATGATGATATTGATGATGTTGATGGCGATGATGATGATGATGATGATGATGATGATGATGATGATGATGATGATGATGATGGCGATGATGATGATGATGATGATGGCGGTGATGATGATGGCGGTGATGATGATGTCGATAATTATTATTATGTTGATGATTGTAGGATAAAAAAAAAAAAAAATAGGCCTTGTTTTCCCATCCCAGTACTGTACTGCCTACGCCAAGCCAAATCTGTCTCAGCAATCGCTTCTTCTGGGTCTGATCAGTCAAGCAGAACATCTAGAAGTCCCAATGTTTAAAAAAAAAAAATCATTTTGGAAGGAGAGTACACCCCTCCCATACCCAGCCCCGGTTCGGGCCTTCGGCCCTCAGAATAACGCTGCACGCTATAGTTACACCCATAAATACTTAGCCCTCATAGTCGGACATCTTAGTCCCCTCATAAATTATATCATAGAGCCGCCCCTGTTCACACACTCCATCTGTGAATGTCCCTCCCTGCCTCTGCCTCCACCCCACCACCGCAGATCTCCCGGAAATGACCCCTGTATTAGGTGCGCTCTTTTTGTAGGCAGATTTTTTTCGCATTCGGCCAACGGATTCTTAAACACAGAGAGTTGTAGCAGCTAGGTTTGCCAAACGATATTGTTTCGGTGAAATTGTGCCTGTCGTGCCAAGATGCATGAAGACTGTTAATCACATTATCCTTTGATTTTGTTTAGTTCCAAAAATTAGACAGAAATATTGAGATGGTGTTCATCAGAGAACTTTAATTATTAAAATTAAAATGAAATGTC
>NW_022698968.1:0-1558 GCF_011630105.1 Anneissia japonica | reverse complement strand
ATACTTTTCTGCAATTTAAGCATGATACTTGGTAAATGCAGCCACAGGTTTCCTCTTTTTGTATTCTGTCTTTAGGGTGGACCAGTTCTTGTCTGATCTTGTTTTGTGGAATAAAGTACGTATTGATTTTGTGTGTTGCTAGTGTTCTCTTTATCCGTTCGAACATCCCTTTAACATACGGAATACCTATCGAACATCTGGCCTTTTCCATTTTATCTTTAGTTTGGTGTTCACTGATGTTTGATGCTTTATTCTTTCTTCTATTAAAAACTTTTTTAAATGCCCATTTGGGATAGTTACAGTTGTGTAGTGTTTGTTTGATGTTTTCCATTTCGTGATGTTTGTCTTCTTCTGTTGTAACTATATTGTCGCATCTGTCTACCAAAGTATTGATGACGGCGATGCACTTCGACCTCAACAACACCGAGGTGACGTCAGACCAGACTGGCGATAACATCACCAGTCTACTTGAGAAAGCGAACGGATCGTTCGCGAAACGTAGTGTGAGTACTATTGTTGTTTATTTTGTTGGATCAACACAAATGAAAAATTTCATACAAATTATATTTGGATCCAAATGAATTTATTTCAAAATATCCTTTTAATAGTCGGAGTTTGATGCCTAGGAAGAACAGGCTGAGGTGAGCCTCTACTCTATCCTAGGCTATGCCCTCATCATGTTTTAAAATAGACAGCCCTAGGCCTAGCTTAGACGTAGGCTAGGTCTAGGCCTACACTAGGCTAGGCCCAGCAGCTAACTAAAGGGGGCCCACCCACTGACACTGTATCATATATGTAGCTTGCTGGTCAATCAAACATCACTCACATTCTGTCTCAGTTCTGTTCTTAAATAAACATGTTCAACAATGTTTCACAATCATTTATGCCTACGACTAAAATTGGTAAAATCCGAATTTGGTTAGGCCTAGGCTAGGCCTAGCCAACAAAATAGAACTACCTAAGCCTGGGTCAAGCACTACAAAGCCTGTCTGTATTTCCCAAAAACACCTCCCTATCGCGAGAGGGTGGGGTCTCACAGCAAAAGTATTATATATATTATGTACTTAATCAAAGCATGTTAACTTACCCAAAACTTCCATTCACTAATCTATTCATTATAAAATATATACCGTTTATTACATAAGTTTGCTAACGTAAAGATAAATTTTCATTGTTCTAATCTCAAAATTCGCAGTCAGTCCTCAATCATCCCAGCCTTGATCATCATCCTGTGTCGGAAGTTTGACCGCATATAAAAGTGATTAAGATTTGAATTATATCGTGCAGATATCGTTCCAGACCGCATAACACTTAATAGTTGTATATACAAAACGGATTGTGTTTGTCGATCATTCGCTCAGACAGAGAGAACCTCACTGAACGCCTCCCCTCGAATCGAATAGCGCCTCGGGCGGCGTCTATTTTTTCCTCATAACGCGCCCCTATTGATCGTAAACGAATCTATGGAAGAAACATCTCAAATTCTCTTAATGTGCTACTCTTGTAGAATTACAGTTTTTCTAAACTGGTTGGGATTTTACAATAAAGTTAAGGGGCG
>NW_022698967.1:0-719 GCF_011630105.1 Anneissia japonica | reverse complement strand
TACTCTATATATTTTATACACTATTATTAAGTAGCTTACTTGTCACCGTATGCCTATCTAATTAAGACAAATTAATAGAAATATTTAAAATATACACGATATTATTGCAGTATGTAGAATTATATATTATTAATGTAATAAGATGTTATCAAAAATATATTATTCAAATAATAATAATAATTTAATAATAATACTCAAACATTCACACTATTTGATGTTGAGTTAAAGTAATTTTAGGTTTTAATTTTTATACCGCTTTATGCTCAGTTAATTTTACTTTTTACATATTTTGACAACTGGATTATAAAAGCAAGGGGTTTTCTAACCAAAGATGGTAGACAGGTCATTGCCGTGGGGTGGCCTGTGGGCCGCATTTGCCCACCTGTGTCCTAAATCACTTGAAGCAATTGATAATGAGTTGATGTATTCTTCAGCAAACATCCTACGAGATCAGAACCAAAACCAATTGATTGCTACCTTGTTTTGTGTGCAAAATGAGGTTTTGCTTCAGAGTTTAGGTTTTGAATGAGAAACATGCAGATGACATCCAAAGTTTGTTTGCGCATTTGTATGTGTCAAGCTTTCTTTAGGTTGTTACCTTATCGTACCAGCTAAATAGAAGTGTCCTGCTTTTTCGGTCTTTGTGTCCGTATTTGGATGGTCAAGGGTTAGAAAGACTAGCAAATCATGTGTGTGGTAGGGGTGCATTAAGTAGCATA
>NW_022698966.1:0-1138 GCF_011630105.1 Anneissia japonica | reverse complement strand
ACTGAATATTTACGACGGCTTACCAACGTTGGGACGACATCGGAAAATCGACAAATATATTCATATGTTGGGCCAACGTGAAATTCCAATGTTGGTTTGACGTTACCTCTCCGACCAAATTATGCAACCAAACACCAACGTCGTACCAACGTCAGATATCCGACCCCGACGCTTACCGACGCTTGCCAACGTTTACCAACGTTGAGCCAACGTCGCTTTGCTAGCTGGGACAATACACAGTATATTTTAACACTACATTGATTTATAATAAGCACAGCTGTCAAGCAAAAACCTCATACGCGCGGTTCCGCTAACTGAATCATTGAGGGTAACTTTCACAATTTTTATAAGCTTATCATTAAAAAAGTGGAAACAAAAGAGGCAGTCGCCTTCACATGAGAGGACTGCACAGAAAAGTTCAAGGTTTGGATTACCTGCGGTGCATATATCAAAACCAGATGGTGGTTTAAATAGGCCTACAAGAATAAAAGTTATTATATAATATATTATTTACTTATTCAAATAAAATTCCCAATGAAGCCTCAAAGGCCCAGTTGCTTAAGGCGTCTTCATAGACAACAAAAGGTCCCGGGTTCGAATCCCGGTTGGGACAACTTTTTCGCACTTGCAGACTCCTCTTCTTTTAACAACTCTTTTTCGGTATAGAAAAAAGTATATCATAATAAACACCTACCGGTTACATGTAATCCTTTGGAAATCTTATTCATAACACCCTTATTCGTATTTACAGTAATACTGCAAGTGTAATTCCCTAAATCTTTTTCAGATATTTTAAGAATAACAAGTGTTGCTTTCCGTTCCTCTTCAAATAACATTAATTTATTTTTTGTAGATTTGAGTTCACGGCCATCAAGAAACCATTTTACAATCGGTTTATCTGGTTTGGTTCTAGACCAAATGCAGAAGAAAGTAGCGTGGCTGTTTTCAGTATTCCAATTTGCAGATATAGTAGGAGGATCCAAATCTTTAACAGAAAACAATTAAAACAAATGATAAATATACAAATCATTGTTTTTATTTATTTTTTAAGAATCAGAATAGGCCTAAGCCTAAAGTCCTCATCGTCCTGATTTTATCTCTTAATTTTGAGACAATAAATATATAGTGAAAAGAAATA
>NW_022698965.1:0-574 GCF_011630105.1 Anneissia japonica | reverse complement strand
ACTTGTGGCCGAGTTGACTTGTGGCCGAGTTGATTTGTGGCCGAGATGACTTGTGGCCGAGTTGATTGTAGCCAAACTTTTTGTGGCCGAGTTGATTTGTGGCCGAGTTAACTTGTGGCCGAGTTGACTTGTGGCCGAGTTAACTTGTGGCCGAGTTGACTGTGGCCGAGTTGACTTGTGGCCGAGTTAGATCGAATTCATTCTACTCACCGGATGCACGTTGTCCATTGCTTCTGCCGTCGCTGATTTCAAACTCTCAGCGACGACATCACGTGGTGGGCTGAACAACACAATCTGATATAATACCGGGGAGACGCCCTACGAAAACAACAAAATACGATGATAACAAAACACATTCAACTATCACACATACACAAAATATCACATATAAACACAACTTAATCACATCATAATTATATTAAATGATCACAATCAATTTAATATTTAAATATTATTACAAATTAACTAATAATTTAAAGCTAAATCGTTTAAAATCGTAAATTTTAGCATTTTTTTTTCTGAACGCTTTTCCCTATTCTTTTGCATTGAAAATTTTTTAGTTCATTTAGGGTTT
>NW_022698964.1:0-747 GCF_011630105.1 Anneissia japonica | reverse complement strand
CTCGAAAGATATGTACTGGGTTCTATTAAGTGCGCACGAGCCAAATTGTGTACACTTGACCTACGGTTTATAGTACAGTAATTCGAGAAGAATTGTTCCACCACTAGAAGCGTGCCGTTCGAACCAGCGCCGATATTATGGGTGTGAGGCGTATTATTTATTTTAAATGTAAAAAGTAATTAAATACAAATTATGGAATATAGTCTCATTTTGGTAGGAGCAATTCTTCAGAAAGCAAATTAACAATTTATAAAATTATATTACAAATGTTTCTAGGATGTACCAGGTGTGGATGATAGTATCGTCAATGCAGAGCAGATCATTGATATCTTTACCACGATCATCTTCACGGCCAGTGGTGGCCACGCGTCCACAAACTTTGGTCAGTACGATCAGTACGGCTTCCCGCCAAATTATTCACCAACTTTAAGAGGATCGCCGCCAACTTCAAAGGTACGTTGTGCACATTATGTTTAATTAACTGTTTTAGTTGCCAAGATAAGGCGTCCGTCCGCATACCAAACAAGGAATTCACGTTCGATTTAAAGGTGACTATTGCACTCCTATTGCACTCCTAAGACCTACACTTTTATCGGTTCAGTGGCTAAGCCAATCCCTAATATTGTGGTACGTATACCTGAAGAAGGGCGATGCCCGAAAACGTTCGTGTACTCAATAAACTACTTTTGGAAATACTAGACACCTCTCAAGAGTTTTTATTTATATATAATATATGTTTGCCGATGC
>NW_022698963.1:0-1162 GCF_011630105.1 Anneissia japonica | reverse complement strand
CCTATGGAGCTATAAGTGATTAAAAATATACATGGTTTTATGCACATAAAAATGTTGACGCACGCGTACGCGCACGTTATTGGCCGCGCGAACGGAAAATTAAGGTACCTGACATTCAACCTTGACCTGAAGATTATGCTCACCTAATATGATTTAGAAATGACGAATGGTTAAGATTATATGGGGTCATCAACGTTTTGAAGAAAGAGAAAAAAGGGGGTCAGAAATAACATTTTTTTTACCCTGATGGCGTCATCAAAATGTAAAAAGGTGTCAAATATATGAAAGAGCATTGTCTCAGCTATAACATACTCAAAGTTGGAAGACGATCGACCAAGAATAAGCGAGATATGCTCAAATGCGTATTTTCAAAAAAAACGTCATAGCTATAATTCACTTCCTTGAATTCAGATGCCAATATGATGACGTCACAATGTCCGATCAGCCATTATGATCTATAAAATCATATTTACAACTTATGTGCTTTCAGAATATGTAATAAAAATTGGGGGTAACCTTTCAACCTAAGGAGCTATAACTGATTAAAAATAGGTCTGATTTTAGCATAGTATTACTGTATATCGGCACAAATACGCGCAAAGATACCTATGTTTGATACGCATGTACGGTATTGCTATTGGCCAAAAGATGACCGAAAAGAATGGAAATTTGTGGAAACAATGTCAGGAACCAAAAATATGTAAAATAACGTAATTTCTAGCTTTCGTACGTGCTGCGCACCTAAAAATGCGCGCGCGTAGTGGAAAATTTAAAAAAAATTTGAAATGCTCAAAATGGCCAAAAATGTGCTCTAATTTAGTCAAAAAGGGATTTTGAGCATTTTAAAATTTTGACGCACGCGTACACGCGCGCAGTGAAGCGCAAGCGTCAAATTAGGGAACATTACATTCAACATTAACCCGAAGTTAATGCTCACTTAATACGATTTCGAAATGGCAATTGGTTAGGCTGATATGATCGATAATGTAAAAACGCAAAATTGCGCGTAGATGACGTCACGCATGACTGAGCGCGTTGAAAAGCTTACCATGACTATTCCAGACCAAGCCAAATATTCGCTGACAGCGATTTTTCATTACTCGTGGCAGTTTTTGAGATATCGTGCGAACAAAAAAGGGGAGAAAGAAAGAATAAAAACTAG
>NW_022698961.1:0-780 GCF_011630105.1 Anneissia japonica | reverse complement strand
GGGTACAAAAGACGACCTTAAGACCTGGCTTCATTTTTTGTTCCAATACGACGGAACAACCCTCAAAAAAATGCCCAATAGATTAGACTCGGATTGTTTACACTTCTACTCCGACGCTGGTCGGTTATGGGGCAACATTCAATAATCAATGGATACAAGGTACCTGGCCATCTTTATGGAAATCCTTTGACATCATGATTCTTGTGTTGTATCCTATATTTATCATGCTCTCAATATTTGCAAAACAGTAAGCAAACACTCATGTTTGGTTAATACAGCAGTTGCTTGATGTAACATGTGGGTGGTTATCTGGAGCATCCATTGAATAATGCAGTTGGTTACCTGCAGCATCCATTGAATATTGCACTTATACACATCTAGATTGAAGCATTTTCAATGGAAAATGCAATTGTTGGTTATCTGCAGCATCCGTTTAATAATGGAAACTGGTTTGTTTGGACAATCACTTGTAGTTCATGCATAGTAAACAATTTAGACATGGGGATGAACTGCAACCCGTATAGAAACTGAATATAAATAATGGTATTATTATTATATAGATAACATAATATTAGCAATAAATATATAATTGTTGAAGTTTTCACTTGAAGTAATAACTGCTCAATTCCTTGTTAGAATCAATCAGTTGTAAACTAATTCAGAAGTTCATTCATTCCTCCATCTTGTTTGTTTTTCCAGAATTTTATTTCTATAAAAAAAAAGTGATCAAAAAAAGTTACCTAGAAAAAGTAGGGAAAAAATTATAGCACACAATATTAA
>NW_022698960.1:0-547 GCF_011630105.1 Anneissia japonica | reverse complement strand
ACATAATTTGCAATATTAATGCATATTGGTTTGGTAGACTATTTACAGTTTGTTTCAAAGACTTGCAGTACATGCATATAAAATTTTTAACGGTTTTTATTTAAATTTTTAATTGTTTGTTAAGCTATTGTTGGATAGAGTAATCTGAAAAAAGGAGGGATGTAGTGTACTCAAAGTTGTATATCGCCCTCTATTATTGTAAGAGCAGGGAAAAGTTCGAGTTGGTTGTGATGGTTGCTGAATATGGTGGATAATAAGGACAACCGGTTTGGATTACTTAGATGTGGCTTTGTTGTTCATTTGTCTCAGTGAGTGAATGAGAGACATAACGTGCACCGGGTATCAACCTACTCTTAAATTCCAGATTGCGAACCGGAGCGAAAATTGTACTAAAAAAAAAGGTACTGCAGGCTACCCAATTTTATTACAAAGTCTAGCTAGTTTTGCTGACCTATTGTAATCACTCTCTACAGTGCTGTAACAGGACAGACTACTGTGACGTCTGGTAACTGAGAGGCGTACGTAATAGGAAGAATGCTACGCCAGT
>NW_022698959.1:0-1334 GCF_011630105.1 Anneissia japonica | reverse complement strand
AAAACATATTAAATAAATTGTAGTTATAAAGTCACAATGTTTATATCAATCTTTTAATTAATTAGTAATTAACTAATTTAAAATATTAATTAAGATTATATTAATTAACATATTCGTAAATTTCTTGTGAAAGTTATTTACATAATTACAGTTTATTTATACGACATTTCGACGGATTCGTCAGTTCGTATGAACCATCCTGAGCTCTGCTTACCAAAAATACGCGGTAATCGCGCGATAGTATTAGCATTTGCATACATGAAAACACTTTGGCGATACATTTGTTTCTTGTTTTGTTTTACATTTACATCCAGCGTTAGGCCCACTGAATTGTTTAAATGCTTAAATAATTGAAAACATAAATTATGTGGATTAAATTCTCATATAATTTACAATGAAACTTTATAATGTACGGTATTTCATAAGATTATTTTTTGCTTTTTTAAACAGAATAAAATAGGTAACATTTTATTGGAAAAAAAAAACAGATTTTACATCTATAGACGTAAGTTGATTAATATGCTGAATCATTATTAATGGTATAGGCCTAATAATACCTATTATATATTTCTATAAATTAATCAACAAATATCTCATTAATCACACTATCGCAAATAGGCCTATTGAAGTATTATTGGAGTATTATTAATTCTTTATTAAAGCATTATTCGAGCACCTTCATTATTATTATTATTATTATTATTATTATTACTATTATTATTATTATTATTATTATTATTATTACTATTATTATTATTATTATTTTATGTATTAGGCCCTATTTATCAACCATACTAACATTGAAAACATGAATTATGTGGATAAAATTATCGTAGAAAATAAACTTATAATTTATAAGTTTATTTTTTAAAACAGCAGAATAAAATAGATAACTTTATTTTTAAAAAAAACAGGTTTTGCATAGACGCAAGTTGATTTAATATATGCTGATTCATCTCATTAATTAAACAATTTTTATTCATTTCGAGCACTGTAATTATTATATTATTATTATTATTACTATTATTACTACTATTTTATTTTTAAATTTTTGTTGTTTTATTTTTTGTTTTATGTATGGGCCTAGATATAGGCTATGTATATATTTAATAATTAGAAATAATTATAATTTAATTATAAAACATATATAATATAATGTTAACAATATTATAGGCTAGACCTAGTTAACCAATACGCCTTTTTCACGAATCGGTAGACATCTTGAAGTGATGACAAACATTGCGAATCAGCGGTGCGTAACCAACAGAGATAAGATAAGCTTTTGGGCTGATTTTCTGACATCATGTTATTTAAAAAATCATAACTCCATAACG
>NW_022698958.1:52271-66702 GCF_011630105.1 Anneissia japonica | reverse complement strand
AGAATTATTGTAAGAATTTTAGATGCCAGAAAATGGCACTTTAATACATAAAAACTAGCAAAATTATCCACTGAGCCCCATCATTTGAGGCTGAGGTGTGAAAAACTTTTAGATGCCTGGAATGACACTTTAATACTCGGTTATTTTTTAACATTCAAAAAGGGGCACTCTATTTTTTTTCAACATTTGAAAGGGGGAGGGAGGTTCTCAGACATCCTACACCCTGGGAGTTCTGAGAGTTCCACTGAGGCGACGTAACCGTAATCTTACTTTTTCAACCATGGTGGGCCTGAGGTGTCTATCTGTGAAGTTCCGTCTCTGGGCACCTCTATGTTGAATTTCTGGATCCACTACTGCAAAGACCACCCCATCTGAACGGAAGTCAGAGAAAATTCTGGATCTGCGCCTGACAGTTGACTTTGTTTAAAAGGACCGCAAATAGGTCCTTATGCCTTGCATTTATAATCTTAAGTCAAAAAGAAAGAACATGCATTGTTGAAATTGGAATTGTTGCATCACTGGCGGATTTACAAATTGTTTTGTAAAGCTTCAGAAAATTACCAAACTAAATAATATTAAAAATCAATCAAATATCAACTCAATGAAGGTGCTAGAGGGTTTTAAGGGAGATTCCCCTTGCACCCCTGCCAGGGGCTCTTTCCAGAAAGAAACTATCACTCAGGACATTCACACCCCTTCTTTCTTACCGGCCTGAATCCACCCCTGTGCATTGATAACAGTAGCGGATCTACGGTGTTCAAGGGGTTCGGATGAACCCCCCCCCCTCTGTGAAGAAACGTAACAAAATACAACTTGGTCCTGGCTTACAAAAGGCATGCAACTTAATTACCTAGGCATAGGTTGGAAGATCGAACAAACTCGGCTTAGCCCAAATAGTTTTCAATTAAATAAATTATACACACTGTTTTTGGTTCGCCGTCTAATAATTTATGTACGAAAGTGCGTTCTTCAGGCATCGGTTCATCGATCAATGGAAGAAAGACTCCAACTACTCAATGTTGTTGGAATATAATAATATATTGCCTGTCTTTGATTTTTTTCCCTCTATGATAGGCCTAAAAAATTAGATGAAATTACCTGACCTTTTTTCTTGAACTTTTCA
Source organism: Anneissia japonica (assembly GCF_011630105.1). NCBI lineage: Eukaryota > Metazoa > Echinodermata > Crinoidea > Comatulida > Comatulidae > Anneissia > Anneissia japonica. The sequence goes on along the minus strand of NW_022698958.1, from coordinate 65,579 downwards.
TTAAAAGACTCCTCAGAAGTCGGGAAAGCTCATTTCCGGCCATCTAGGAAAGGCACCCGGACCCCCTTTCATTTTGGCGTTTTTTGGAAACATTTTGAACCCCAACTCTTTTAAATCAAATGCTGGATGTGCCCCTGGATAACGTATGTTAATGTACATTTAAAGAAAATGATTAGATACCATTTAGACATGTTATGCTATCAACAACTTTATCGCAGAAGAGGGCACTGCATTAGCGCAAAAAAAACATAGGCTAAGCAGATTAATAAAATTATTGTTTCGTCCTTCACCGGCTTTTTTACCGGCGTTTACACTGCCACTCCTTATACGTAAAGTATTAGCAAATTCCGGTAATAAAAATATTGGAAAATGTTTCATGTCCGCTTCATGTGGGCCGAACCTAGATATTTGAAGAGATTGCGAGTTTTCTTTCGTCTATCTCGTATGTGAACCCGGACAAGCTTTAAAAACAGTAAGTTCGTATAGTGCTAAACTAATCCTGGCTTATAAATGTTTTTGATCTAAGGGCTTTTGCGAATGCATCAAAGTCATCCAAAATACATAAAACCTTACGGGAAGATGACCCAATAAAGTTTAAAACGTTAACATCAAGGCCACTCCCTCATTATTCGGAGCATAAGGTCGAAGAAACGTTCGTTCTGTTACTTAATAGACAACACCTTAACTGATGGAATAAATAGCCTTAAAATATTATAATATCAAAGGTACTTAAACGACGCTTCCTGACTGCTGAGCCAAGGGGGGTGGGGATGGGGGTATGCTGGATCCCTTGCGTTGCAACTGCCGTTTGATTATCAAAATGCATCATGATGGTAGGATCTAGGTTCACATTTAGGGGTGGGGGGTCAGACTTTTTTTTATAAAAACGCCAAAAAAAAAGGGGTGGGGTCCTCCCCCGGGAAAATTTTGATTCTTAGATGGCGGGAAATGAGCTTTCAGACTTCTGAGGTGTCTTTTAAGGACTTTTAAGTTCTTTAAATTTTAAGGTTTTCCTCCGCTAGAAAACGGTCAGGTAAACTTTTCATTATTATTACTGTAAATACTACTAGGCCTAGAGCCCCACTTTGTGTGTATGTACAGTACCGTACATAACAAAAAATGAGTCGCTGCATACATATTCTTTTTTTCAATAAATCGATGAACCCCAAATAAAACGGGGGTCGGGGTTCTTCCCGGGAAAATATTGGTTCTTAGATGCCGAGAAATGAGTTTTGCCGACTTCTGAAGTGTCTTTTAATCAAAATTCAAGGTTTTCCCCCGATTGTAAACGGTCAGGTAATTTGTTCTCATTCTTATTACAGTAAATAGGCCTACGGGTATATGTGAGTACCGGTACACAGAGATTTTTTTTTCAAAAGGGGGGGGGGGGTCAGGACCCCTGAAACCCAACCCCCACCCCCAGATCCACAAGTGTGATACAGGTGGCAGTACCACAAATGACAGTTGGATGAATACCAAATTACCGACTCAACTTTCTTGAAAACAAGTTTTCCGAATGCTAAATTGCCTACCACTTTGCAGAAATCCAGTTTCATATTTTAAGAGGGCCCGGATCTTCAGTTCCTGCTGCAAGTACCCTCTTACTTTGCTTTCTCCTGTGAAATTGGTTCCACTACCCTAGTAATCGTTGAAAACGAAAACAGTTAGGCCTATGTGAAATGCACAACCTCAGTTAAACAACAGTAATTCTTTTTTTTTTGTTTTGTTAATGTAATGTTCATAATGGATTCATTCGCGCCTGAATCCCCTGTTATCAAATACCTTTTCAACCATCCACATTCAATCTATAACTTTTGTGATTAGTCATCTATCCAGGGTCTTTCCTAACGTACGGTTTTTGAGTTTCGGGAAGTTCAAGTCATTTACAGTATCGAGATTGGGATTGGTCAAAAGCCTGGATACAGAAAGTTTATTTAAGGCGTGGTATAATATAGTAAGCCACACTTTACGAAATTGAAGAGGAAGGCAGTCATGGGAATTGTAAGTTGTACAATTTTATATTATTAATGATAACATTTGAAGATAATATTACGGAGCCTCTAAAAGGACATGGTTAGAAAAAATATATTAAAATATTTTGAGGGAACGAAATAATTTCGAGAGAACGAATATTTCGTTCGAACTAGATATTATTTCTAAGGAACTAAATCATTTCGAAATATTATTTCGTTCCCTCGAAATAATTTTTTTTCTAACCATGTCCCTCTAGTGGCTCATTTCGAGGGAACAAATAATATTTCGTTCCATCGAAATATTAGTTCGTTCCCTCGAAATAATATTTCGTTCGAACGAAATATTATTTCGTTCCCTCGAAATTATTTTCTTCCCTCGAAATATTATTTCGTTCCTGCGAAATATTATTTCGTCCCCTCCAAATAGTTTAATATTTTTCCTAAGTATGTCCCTTTAGGGACTCCGTTTTATTTGGAAAGGAACGAAACGTTATTTCGGCGGAACGAAATAATATTTCAAGGGAACGAAATATTGTTTCATTCCCTTGAAATAGTTTAATATTTTTTTCTAACCATGCATGGTACCGATATTCACTCTATGTGATTCAGGGGATAAAATTCTGGTTTATTGCTCAAAATGTCTCAAGATATAAAGTTGAATGAATTTTTCTTATTTTGAGGCTGCATTTATTTGTTATGATACAATGAAAACAATTAGGGCCTAGGTGTCCCCAATAGGGATTAGTTGACAATTTACCACGTATACTCAGGAAGTATCACCTTGATGTCCGCTTAATAATGGGTTGGCCGTAGTATTAAAAGATACCTATTTCCCCTCGTTCCACATAAAAGTGTCCCCTTAATAAGGGTGTCCTCTGAATAGGGGTGTCCCAAAGGAGGGGTTCTATTGTGTGTGTATATACATAGAACAAAGTATGGTATATAGGCCATGCTGTAGTCGCCACCGAAATATACAGTCGCAGCCAAATGGCATTTTCTACGAACGAACAGCCGACACCGAGGGTACTGTGGGCGTGCCCTACGAAATATTATTTCTAGGGAACGAAATAATATTTCGTTCCCTCGAAATATTATTTCGTTTTCTCGAAATAGTTCGATATTTTTTCTAACCATGTAGGGACGTAGGGGCTCCGTAGCGATGGCCAAAACACAGGAAAATGATTAAATGGTATGTAGGGCAACGATACGGCATATAGGTGAATGAAAGTAAGAGATTCAGTGTGACGACAGTTATCATGGTTGTGTTATCGATTGCACTACAGATCGGGGGTGGATGCAGGGTGTGCAGACTATGCGATCACACACCTCTAAATTGTATTGAGAAAAATAATTGGTGTATTGTTTTGTTGATACATTAATTTTATCACTAATAGTACCGTACCGGTAAGATTTTAAATGTATGAGAGTGGAATTTTCGAGCACCTTGAAGTCCATATTCTCACAACCATATTCTCACAATTTTCGCACCTCAGCCCCACCCATGGTGGGGTTGAGGTGGTGTGCATTCACGCGCACCCCCTACTGCCAAATCCTGCATATATTGGGGTCCCTACTCATGGTGGCAATTATTAATTGCCACACAAAGCTTGTTACAGAAACATCTCCCAATTACGATCATTACTAAATGATCGTTTTTAACTACAAACACTTTAAAATGTATTTAAAAATCTTCAGAAATAATTTAAATTGTTACATCAGCTAAGAGAGAAAACATTCAAACCAATTAAGTGATATAAAACGTAAAAAGCAAGAAATATCAATCGTTTTCAGCCGAGATACAGTAGAACCCCTATTAAGGGGACACCTTCGGGACCAAAAACAGTGTCCCCTTAATAAGGGTGTCCCTTGAATAGGGGTACCCATATTAAGGGGACACTAACCAAAAACGTGAAATTGTTCCCTTAATAGGAGTTTATGGCATGTTTTCGTATAATGATGACATAGATTCTTTATAATTTTAATTTAATTGACATAGAATGGGTTTAATTACATTTTAATTATTTACAACTCATTTATAACAATAATTTGTAATGCAATAAATAATTCATTTAAGATATGAAATTAACAGATATGAAAATAAAACTACAAAAGTTGTATATGTTCCCGATATTTCTTTATTCGAGTACAATGTTAATGCCAAAAAAAATATTCTTTTTAAAAAATTGAGCTTTTTATTGGATGCACAAGATAGAATACTATTAATGGATGTACTAACTTAGGAATCGGGTTGCAGGCTGTCCATATAGATTACAATCCTATATCAAAATACACAAAACAAGAAATCTCCATGGTTAATTGTCAAAATTATTATTATTATTATTATTATTATTATTATTATTATTATTATTTATACGAAGTAACACATGCACTAGGCATCCAATGCCCGTTCTAAGGATGGAAAAAAAAGCCATAACAGTTGTAGGCCTATGCTTTTAGGAGGTATCACTCAATTGTTAGTGACTTCGTTTAATAGATCTTAATTCCTCTGGATGCTGGGGCGGATGCAGGATTTGGTGATAGGGGTGCATTAGAGTCCCCACCATGGTTGGGACTGATGTGGGAACATTAAGTTTGAGAATATCAGGTGCCCGGAAATTGTACTCTTATACCTTAAAAATTTTAACGGTAATTCATATCAACAATACATTACAATACATCAATTATTTTTCTTAATGCAATTTAGGGGGTGCGACGCACCGTCTGCTCCCCCACTGCATCCTCCTTCCCCCAGAGATGCTATACACGAGTACATAGGCTTGCTTAGCATATTGGTTTATTACTCAACGATACGATTTTCGTGATAGTGGTCAATGGCCGACATTCACCTGCCCCTTGGCTAGAAGGAAGCAAAGTGAAATGTCACCAAAAAAAAAAAAAAAAAAAAACGAGTCTTCCGTCCAATTATGTTTTTGTTATTCATAAAAAATGATATTTAAAAATGGATTTTTCCTAGGACTTACAGTATATTTGAGGATGATATTGCTATTTATGTTTCAGGAACACAAGTTGATGGATTAAATACAAAATTACAAATATTTTAGAAAATAATTTGAAAATATATGCAGTTAATAAACTATATACCCCTTTTACGCTACGCAGTAAAAGCATAGCCTCCCCGTGGTGCAATTTTGACCAACAAAATGTTTAAATATTTTGAATTCTGAAAATGTATAAGCATTTTGAATTTGTTTAGGAGGAGTATTATGATGGTATTATGCCCATGGTGGAGACTGTCCCTTAGTCTCTTGGGGGTGTCCGACAGCCGACAGAATGAAGAACATGCATAAAAACAATCCTCCCTGGAGCTTCGCTCCTTCTGGGAGGCTAAAAAACCATGCTATTAGAAACCAGAATATACTTTCATCTGATGTACTGAATATTTCATGTCGACTGAAAACATATCGAACAATTAAAACATAGGCCTATAAGATATTTGGGTTTAGAGATGTGTACGCAAACTTAACATGGGGTTATCCTATACGACATATACGTCTGTAAGCTTTAAGATTCATAACGTAGGAAATTGGCCAAAACATTGCACCAATCTGCTTATTACATAAGCACAATCGAACCATGTATCGATTATGCAATTTCGGTTTGGCGAACACATCTGAGAAAAATAATATATTGTAAAAAGACTGAAAAAACGTGCAGCAAGAATTACATAAACAAAATGTTGTTAACTATATGCTTTGATGCTATATGACATGCCTCCACCCCTTTCTCGTTAATATAACGAAATTGAAATGATTTTCGATCGACATGGATATTCAAAACTCAAAACTGTGAACGTTGTTGCACTAAGTAATTGCAACGTGTCACCACTCCAGGGGCGAGTGGAAAAAATGAAGAAAGAAAGAAAAAGACAAAAATGATAGCCAACAACGCCTCAAATGTTATTTTCGGGCGTCTAGAACACAAAAATTTCGGACCCCCTAGACATTATTGTCTCGAGCGGCCCAAATTTCGGCCCCCACTTTCGGCCCCCACTTTTGGACATCTCTTCACTGTGATTTCCATCCATGTGTTCTAGTGACAATTTTTACACCAGAAATAGGGGCCTAGTAATATATAAGTGACTATTTTTAACAAATTTAAATTATTAATGTGCATTATTACTTAACGATAAATACTATCAATCTAGATTTTTATTTATGCATTGCTTTAATAGATCTTTTAATAAGGGGCGGGGCCCTTATAGATCGGGGCCCCTGGAGGTTGGGGGCCCAGGTTCATAAACTTGCTGAACCTGCTATAATTACGCCACTGACAACACGTTTTCACATTGGCAGATTATTTTTTTAATGTTCACAATTTATACATATATCATTAACAAAACGATTTACAGATTCACCAACAGAAACCGGGTAATATAGTATCAGGCGGATCCAAAGATGACTGAAGGGGAGGGGATGGGGACGATCGAGACAACACTACCTTTATGGTCCGGGGGCATGTCCCCGCGAATTATTTGTTTTCTAGACGCCCGAAAATAAACTCTCATGCGTTTTGGACCAATTATTTCTTTTTCTATTCTTTCTTTTTCTTCTTTAAAAAACTTTCCAAAAGGGGAGAGGGGGCCGGGCGTCACGGTCGGAACGGTCACCCTCTAAATCCGCTCCTGGGTATAATATATATTATAATAAGTATTAATAAGAAGTTTTCAGATTTTGTTCTATATTTCTATTGATAGGTATTGCTACTGGGTATCTTCATTGCGGTGGCTACAAGCTCTTCTGACGCCACTTCATGTAAAAAATGTCCACCATATTGGACTAACTACGGAAATAGTTGCTATAGAGTCTTTGAATCATTAAAGACTTGGAACGAGGCACATGTGGCTTGCTCCTACCTAGGCAGAAATAGTGATCTCGTCTCCGTCGAAAGTGATTCTGAAAACAATTTTGTTTCTACGCTTTGGAAAACTTCTCACAATGTGTTCGTTTCCAAAGCATACACATACTGGATTGGCTTGATGAGGTCTGGCAGCAGTTGGCGCTGGTCGAACTACTCAACATCCCGGTACAGAAAATGGGGATCCGGTGAACCCAATAACCATGGAGGAAATGAAAATTGCGTTCATCAGTGGAAAAGGAATGGCAATTATCTGACCTGGAATGACGTTCCTTGTAGCATTAAGTTATCTTACGTATGCGAAATGCCCCCGTCATATTAAATCCCCCCAAAATGTTTTGACGTTATGATATTATTTTTTTGTAGAACCTGGTTTAGCATTAAATTTAAATGAGATAGTAAATCTTGTCTTGACAATTGGATTACCCCGATTTATTCTTGGGATTTAGTTAGATATATTCATTAAACTATAATAATTTAATTAATTGCAGGATATCAGAGTGATAAATGCACGATCCTTAAAACAGCTAAAAAAAAACTTGTTCTAACGGACGAACATTACTGAGTAGCCTATTGAGTCGCATTAAGTGACCACTGCCGTCAGATCATGATGGCACAATGAGTGAACATCACTATATAGGCCTAACTTGTAATTAATCTATTCTCAGACCAGTTGTTTCCGCCATGGTCAATAACTCCGCTAACCGCATATTTGAGAACATGACGTTTTTAAGTTTCAATAAAGATTTAATACGCTCAATTGAATTTGTTCATGTCTTTGTTATTGAACATTGTTTTTAAACCGATTCAAAGTCGGAGTAGAGAGAAAGAATGGGAATGGGAATGCGATAGAGAGGTGATGGAGCGGGTAGTGGGCGGATCCAAGGAAAATAAAATTACCGACAGTACGACTGAAGAATTAAGGATGCAATCAGGAAGGAATGCTAACCACACATCATGTGTGACACATGCAAAAAGTGGTCTACCGTTATCATCCTTGGGCGCAGATGCAGGATTTGGCGGTAGGGTGCGTGAGAATCCATACAATTTTGAGAATAGACCTTTCCGGAGTGTCAATCAAACTTATCAACTGACCAATCAGAACAGCGCTAGGGATACGCGCGTGTCTCACAAACACACGTGTTGTCCCACAAACGCACATGTTCGCGTATGTTTTAACACTGTCGTCTTGTGGGACCTTAGCAACTATATCCAAGGGGCGGGGCTTAGCGGAAAGGTCTATAGGTCTAATTGACCTCTAGACTGGGCTCCAGTCCCTAATCTTTATTTTTAAATCGATTTTGGTACCAATGGCGTTCCATAGTACCTATTTGCTTGGCGTTTCATAGTATACTTTTTCTTGGATTTCTTTTTCTAATTCGCATAAAAGTTTCTCGATATATACCGTCGCTGGTGGCGCTCTCCAAAATTAGTTATTACTAGAAAAACCTAAAATTAGAGACTTGTGGCAAGTCTAATAGACCTCTAGGTGCCCAGGAATACTCCCATACTTTAAAATCTTACGGGTAATTTATATCAACTATACAATACAACAATTATTTTTCTTAATACAATTTAGGGGGTTGCAATTGCACTATTTGCACCTGCATCCGCTCTGGTCACCTCTAGGGTGGCACGGTTACTGCAACTGTATCATTTTGGTCTGATGTATGCCGCTAGTCTACTGTATTTGTAGCTTCGTGTGCTACATTGACCGACCCCTAGGGGTGGGGGGGGGGAGGGCAGCGGGAGAGGAGATGGCAGGGCCCCCTTTCAAGGAGAAAAACACAATTCGTAGGGGAGAAGATATATTTATTTTTTTAACATATTAGTAGACACTAAAACGATTAAATAACATTTTCTAGGGGATTCGCCCTTAACTAATTTCAAGCGACGCCTGACCACGCCCACTGCGTTTACGTCGAGGAAATTCCCCTTATTCGGGAAATTGCCTTTCCTCTGCTATAAAAGCAAACTTGTATGTAAAATCTCCCGGAGTTGGATCTGCTCAAGACTCAAGTCTGTCAGAAATATTAGCACTGAAAATACAAACAGGGCATATGTTGGTAGTTGCTGGGTAACGGATTTACTTTGATCTTCGTGGGCACATCTACTTCTTCAAGACCCGGTGTTGTTTGCTCGATAAAGAAAGATAAAGACTGTACCACAGAAAACGTCTAGCGTACGATTTACATAAATTCTATCTTGACACCTTTTCATCAGCAGTTTCTCAGTAAAGGGTGTTAGTGGACGGTGCCCAGAGAAATTGCGTTTTGGTTCTTAGTCAAATTGAAACATTATTCTTCGAATGATTTTTACTTTTAATTTGTTTTAAATATGGCCTATTTGTAATAGGCCTATTTTATTTTTTTCTCGCGGGCCGGATGAAATTTAGCGGCGCAGGAGGCCTACTGCTAAGCCCGTGTTTTCATGTTGACAAAGCTCAGGGGAACCTATCATCTTAGTTGGTGGTGCCGATAATCCAGACAAAAATCTGGGTACAGGGGGAATGTGACTTGAGAAGCACCGTCAGGGAGAGGGTTTTGATATTCTGTTTAGATGCTTGACCCTAGACACTGATGGAATTTAAATGGGAAATTTACTTATTTTGCATGGACGTGCTGTCTCCTCTTCCTTTCTTTTCTTCTTTGGGAGCCCTATCCCCGTGTCCCCGCCCCCTTCTGGCTCCAGCTGCCGGATAATGTTCATCCATCCATTCAATTCAATTCAATTCAATTCCTTTTATTCAGTCTATATACATAAATATAACAGAAATGTGCTTTGAAGTTAAGCGATCAAACATAAATATAAGTATTAGGCTAAGTGATGTTAGACCAGTAAGATAGACTATAAAAACAGGGGCGGATTCAAAATTAAATTTCATTTATTTATTTTGTCTAATTTGAACACACAAAACAGTTTCAAACTCGGGAAGACAGGATAACCAAGAGTATACTAAAATACTGTCAAGTGGCTCTCCAAACCGAAAGAGAAACAGGGATAAAAAAAAGAAACACAAAATAGGAAAAAATTACTCTAAAATTAATAAATTAAAATAAAAAAGCACAGAACAGACATTCTTATTTATTTACTTACTTTTTTTTGGTCATTTGTTTTCCTGTAAATACATTAAAAATAACAAGCTTCTGTTCTTTTGACTTTTGACAGCAAAACGGTTGGTAACTATGAGGTTAGCATGCCTTTTTGTAAGCCAGGACCCAATAGTATTTTGTTACGTTTCTTCACGGGGGTGGGGGGTTCGTCCGAACCCCTTGAACCCCCCACCCCCCGGATCCGCCACTGAAAAACATTAGAAGACAGTAAAAAAAGTATTAAGATATAATTATTAAAAGATGATAAAAGACAGAAAGCAGAAGGAATGGAGGAATTAGTTCTAAACAAATTCCTCCATGTTTCATTTCTGTGATAAAAGTGCAGTACATGTACAGTATTTTAAATAATAGCGCGTCCTCTATGTACAGTGACGTAATTATTTTAATTGATCGGAATTCTAAGAAATGTGTAGATTTTCTAAGTGCTCCATCGGCCAATCAGATTGACGCATAACCAACAACAACATTGGATTTGGAGAAGAAGACATGGGCTGAGATTCCACGATCGTTTAGCGTTTGTTCTTTGTCAGGTATGTAATTTAACTACGGCATGAATCTTTCGTAATTTATGAGGTTGGCTTAGGCTTAGGCCCAACTGTTCTTCCAAAGGTTGCGTCACTGTGGTGTTTGTATATATATAGGCCCTAGGCCTAGGGTAGGCTCGGGGCCTAGGCAGTTGACGTTGTGGCTTAGCTAGCCTAGGCCTAGCTAGGCTAACTTCTTTGTTCCAGTCCTACTACAGTATTAGTACTCTAGCTAGGCCCCAGCTACTAGGCCTAGCGCCTAGGCTAGTGCCCGTTTCCAGACGACTTTGCCCAATTGGTCTGAACGATTGGTTACAATATTAGGCCTGGGCGCCTAGCAAAGAAGGCCTTTTTCACGAATCGGTAGACATCCTGAAGTGATGACAAACATTGCAAATCAGCGGTGCGTAACCAACAGAAATAAGATAAGTTTCTGGGCTGATTTTCTGACATCATTTTATTTAAAAAATCGTAACTCCATAACGGGGCGTCATATCCAAAAATTTTTTCCAGCAAAATGGAGAAAGTCGTCGAACAGATTTCTTTGTACAATATTTTTTTTTTACAGCCATGCAGTATGTACGATTTGTGTACAATTGTCTTGTCTTTCTCTCCTAGTCATTTCGTAGGCTAGGCCTAGGTAGGAATGACGCTAGCCAGCCAAAGCCTATAACATCGCACAATTGAAGCCACGTGGGCTGCGTAGACTGTAACGCTTATCTAAATCTATTATTTCTCTTCATTTTACAGTATTATCATATTTAAAATGTTGTTTATTATCTAAAAACAACAAAATTCAACATATTGCAGGCCTAATCCTACCGTCCGTTTAAACGCAATCACGATCGCATCGTGACTTCACTACTGACAAGTACTGTACATGTGTGGAAAATCCCTGATAGATCATTCTGAGCATGCGCATGGACATGCATGGGCAGTTTTGAAGCAGCCTGTGAAGATACGATCGTAGTTTTTTACGAAAGTGATATTTCCCATGCCAAAGATGTATGTAAAACATGTATTATACTACACTATTAAATTAATACAAGTACGACCATTCTTTCACCAGCAATATATTGATTTAATAGAGAAATTAACAAAATCACAATCTGTAGATGACGATGTAAGGTTGAGCATTCGGAAAAATCGTAGTTTATACTATATAGGTAGTAAAAAATTGCTGAGGCTGCCGACCTCGGAGAATTTAAGGTCGGCAAATTTTTGCCGACCTACTGTAATTTTTTCCTAATTTCATGGGCTGAGAATGCATGTGTCTGCTGTCTACGAAACCTTTCACATTCACATAAGTCATAAGCTGAGCATGTGGCGGATTGTGTTCTTTGATCTTATCCGATAACACTGACAGTGCTTTGTAAAACGATGACACATTATTCATTCGGTGTTGATGCAGTTAGTTTTATCTATTCTCATCGAAAAACTAGTAAAAGAGATTTTTGAATATTTACTGACCCTTATCAACATTATATCGAGAAGGTTAGAAAGCCAACCACCTCAACCAGGGTGTGGTGCACCACCATTTATTTGTGTTCGAATGTGTAACAACAAAATGATCCTATTTAAAGCACTGTAATGATATATATTTTCGAGAGAGCAAGGAAGTATTTTATATACTGTAGGCCTGTATTTTATATTATAGGCAATATTACATTTATGTGTGATGTTTTGGGGCTCAAGCGTGAGACGTGTGTAAATAGGGGCCTGCTAGGCCTGGCCTGCATCTTGTGTGGACGGTCGGGCCAATGATAAGTGATGGAGCCAGGATCTGAGGCCTACCTGACGGAGAGGCGGAATAAAGCCCCGTCGGGGCAGCTGAACAAGCGAAGCTGGCATTTTGGCTGAGCGCCTCAAGGGGGATGGATTCAGGATTTGTGAAAGGGAGAGTGCTAGGCTGGGGGGACACCTATGGCCCGCTGAGGTCCAGGAGCATAGCCCTGAGGGGGGTTCAAGATGAAGGCGTTTTGGAAAATAACGGCCAATTTACGTAGCTTTTTGTCGAAAATTAGGCTTTGACCTAATCTTATTAATCGTAACTACTTCATAAGGCATTGATACAATCAATGCTTCATGCAGTAGCTATGATTCTGCACACTGTTTTTTTAGTGATTTTCAGCACAATTTTGAACTGGTTTTTGAGGTATCATCCACACAATTAAAATACTTTGAATTATTGCTTTCTAGAGGATTACTGTAGATGATCAATTTAAAGGATTTCTGAGGAGGAAATCTGACAAAAATAATGCTTTACAAATTTGAAAAATATAAAATTTACAATAGATTACCAACTCAGGATAACTAAAATATAAAACATTGAAAAATACCAACCAATTTGTACTTACCCATTTATGCATAGCCAAGTATAGTCCTATTAATAATGATTTTATTAAGTTTTATTTTTTATTTTAACTTGTAATTTTATATCTGATCACATTACATTTCTATGTAATCTTTCTCTATCCTCTGCAACCTTTCCATCCGAATGGAAAAGAGCCACCATCACTCCTCTTTTCAAATCTGGTCAACCTACTCTTCTTACTAACTACCGTCCTATATCTGTTTTGCCCATCTTCTCAAAAATTTTAGAAAGAGCAGTCCATAGTCAATTGTATAATCACCTCTCATCTAATGACCTAATCTCTACTTCACAATCGGGATTTCGTCCGAAATATTCTACATTAACAGCCACAGTCAACACGTATGATAATTGGCTTTCAAATATCAATGAAGGGAAATTAACTGGTACAGTCTTTATCGATCTAAAAAAGGCATTTGATCTTGTCCAGCATAATCTTATAATTAATAAAC
>NW_022698958.1:46363-52024 GCF_011630105.1 Anneissia japonica | reverse complement strand
GAGGGTATGCGTACTCGTTCGACAACTGTAGGCCTCTTTTTTGTCCCTAAACCTAAATTACAGTATTTTAAAATGTCATTTTATTACAGAGCCACCTCCTTTCTTAACACTCTTCCTTTTAAATGCAATATATCTTATTCTAATTTTAAAACCAAGTTAAAATTATATCTCAGAGAAAAGCAATAAATTCTGATTTTAACCATCACCTTGTAATTTTATAATGAATTTTAAAGTTTATTGTATTTTTAATGAATGTTACAATGTTTATCCAATATTTTATTTATTATATTGTTTTTGAACTTTGCCGTAATGAAGCTTTTACTTACTTGGATTCTTAATGTATTGTATATATTTTTATGTATTGTTTTTCTTTCGAGGGCCTCTTCAAGTCAGCTGTACTACTGTAGTGCAGCTGTTAGAGCTACCCTCGTGAAATAAAGTTGAAATAAAATAAAATAAAATAAAAGTATGAAAAATTACAAAAAATCACTCTGCACTATGAAATTGCCCTAAACTAAATCTCTATTACAATATTACTAACAACATCATCCTAATAAAACTATTAGTGTAGGCCTGTTCAATAGAGCACTGCATACAGAAAATATCATCTTCTGTTGTGTATTCATACCACCATCATTATTTAAAAAACTGCATTAAAGTCACTATAATTGTAAAGTATTCTTTATTTGGAGGGAATTTGTTTTAGTTTAGTTGGGTCTGGCAAAACCATAAGATACATTTAAGTTTGAATGTCCTACTAACACAATCGGAATTCAATATGGAGTATGTATACTTATCTTCACTAAAATCACTATTTATATTTTAAAATTAGTCCTTATATAAAGGGGATAATTTTCAGTTTTCTGTGTCTAAGGCCTATGTCTACAGTAGTAATGTATTATACAGTCAACTCTCCCAATACCGACCACCCAGAAAACCGGATTTAACGCAAAACCGGTCGTTTTTTAAAGTCCCAAAATCATTCCTATTCTTAGTGTATTAAAATACTTTCTGAAAACCGGATCTCCGAATTCCGGCCAAATTCTTAAGTCCGGAACAATAAAATTACCTTCTGAAAACCGGACGGCCAGTTTAAAACGATGATTTATTGACGAAATATGTTAAATAAATCATCGGAGACACATCGACTGGCTCCAAATAACAACTATCAATCACAAAACACCACATGTACGATCGTTAGTGTTGATCGTGTGACACGCCGATAGCGCATTAATTAATTAATTGCAATAAGCCTAGATTTCATTTGTTTAATAAACTGATTGTTTAATAAAGTTCATGAGTGTGTTTTCTTATTAAGGAACATATCCTTTTCTTACATTTTGCATTCATTCTCACGCTAGGGCAAACCAAACGGTCCCACGCTATCTTCATAAAAACAATTGCGCATGACACTTCGATTGTCACCTCTGACTGTTTTCTATTGGCTGACGCAGTTTAGGGGGCGCTGCATAAGTTAGCACTTATTTTTTGCATTTAGCGACCCAACAAGGTAAGGTTATGCCAGCGGCATCGAAAACCAATCAAGCGTGCAACCACGTTGAAATGAAGCAGATTATGGCGATCGAACGAAAAATAACACTGACACTTACTATAAATTACGATACACATTAAGTTGATTTGTGTAAATTTTTATTAATAATAGACTTCGACACAAAAAAATAGGTACGTACAACATAATGTAAAAATTAAGTAAAACATGAATTTTAAATGACGTTCTCAGGTCAGTAGGCCTACACAGTACACAGTACATGATGCAGTGTGGTGTAACTTTCTGCTGTACCTTGCTAGGCCTAGGCTTATTATTGACTCAGGGTCGGGGAACCAAGGTAGGTAAACGTTCTCTAAACCGGTCCGTCCGGAAAACCGGTCAAAGTGGACGGTCCGAAGGGTGGTCGGTATTGGGAGAGTTGACTGTAGTAGTATTGTTGAAAACAATGGAATTGAGAATTAATATTTATCAGAATTTTTAAAATACTTATGTCAATAATTTAGGCCTCTTAAATGATTTTACTGTTGGACAAGTTTTTTTAGCAATGATCAGAAATTCCGTTGTTGCACCAGTCTAGTGATAGACTAACGTTATTATAATATATTATCAGGAGGAATCAGTAAAACCAATGTTTGTAAACTTCTATTCTCAACACAAATAAAATATTTCTCATAAACTGTTCAACCTTTGTTTCATTTGAATACTGACAAGCTTTTTTTTTGGAGGAGAAATCATCATTGTTTGTTTGTATCTTGGTAGTCTGGCAAAAATATTGCTGTTAACGCTTTTATCAACCAGTGATAAGAGAACTGTTTCTATCTCAATTTTCAGTAGAAATTAATAAATAATAAATTAAATGGTTAGAAACTGATGTACAGTTACTGCATGCTATTATTTATTCTTCATATAAAGGATTTCTTTGAAATCAAGACATCAATTCCTGTACTTGTTTTAAGTAATTCTTTGAAATCCAGACATCAATTCCTGTACTTGTTCTAAGTAGGCAAACGTTCCATTAAAATATTACTAAAATCACCACTTGCATTACCATTACTCAATATATATAAAACTTGCACAAAACATCATCTTATGATGTGCATTGGCTAATGTTTTCATATTTTTAGCCCTATAACAAAATTGATTATAGAGAAATAGCATTAACATTACTATTTATTTTATTGTGGTCTTGGAGGGAAAAATTTTCATTTGAAATCTGGAGGTGGGGAAGGGAGAGGGTAAGTGAGGGGCAAGATAGAATTTTAGGGGGAAATATGTTTTCCCATAGACAGGAAATACAATTTAAGGTAAGAGCTAAGGGAAAATTAAAGCATTGCTGATATTGATGGTGATGAACGCCCTGGATAATGCCCTGCGTCAGCTTCACTAAAGCCAATGGTTGGGGTTGAGTGAGCCCCACTAATAATCATTGTGTCGGGTTACTATTGAGTGAGTTGAGTTTTATTGGACTTTTGTTTATTACTCCAAATAATTTATTGTGAAAATCTGAGATCTCCTATCTGACATAGCAATCTAGCCATTCTGCCTACTTTAGATATTATGTAGCAAAAGATATTCACAATTAAATGATTTAACTTCTGTTTCTTAGGCGATATTCAGAAAATCAACACTTCAGACTGAATTATGTGATGCACATAAGAATTATTGGTTATAAACCAAGTACGAACGTTGAACTATCGTTTATTTCTATTCTCATCTACACTGCACCGAACAACATTATGGGATTGCCACTCCAACAACTCTTTATATCGAGCCTTCTGATTGGTTATTTTATAAATTTTAGTCAAGGTAAGACGAAAAATGTTATTATATTGTCTATACAATTGATTTATGATTTAATATTTTCTAATAATCTACTTGACACGACTAAAAGGTTAATTGTAAACAATTGCAATGAATGTCCTGCTTCTTTCCTGGAATATATTAGAATGGTTCTAGCTATGACTGGAAAATAAGGTGTGTGCTGTCTAAGGCAGATTAACACAAAATCCTCAAAATCATGTTTGTGGTTGAGGTGAAAATGTTATGTCACCTTAAATGCCTAAAAATGTTATCCTCAGGCCAGCTGATTCTAATGAATTTTTTCCTACAGAAATTATCATGATTTCCTGATAGTTGGGCCATCTATTGTCCCCACTGGCTGGCCCTAGACCACATTGGCCCACACACTGACGATGCACTGAGATACAAATTCCATTTCAAGTACTGTTCCCTTGTTGGATATTCGAATTCCCCTCATTCCCCATTGGTCTGTGGTTGGCCTCTGCTTCAATCCCATTGCTGTCTCCTTGAGTTTCAACTGGAGGGCTGAAATGCAAGCTGCAAATAAACTAGGTTAATCGCGCTAAGTACTCAGTGGATGGCCGACCATTCAAGTAAATTTTAACTCAAATACCGTGAAACAAAACTACTCTGGAAGTAAATTTCTAAGGTCATCAAATGCAAATGAGGATCGCTTATCCTATCAATAGGTATCCCAATTTCAAATTCATTATTGTGAATTCTCTCTTCATTTAGTATGCAGAACTTACTGCACTGATCACTTTCCAGTTTAAATGAATGAAATCCAACATACCGTTCAAAAGTTATGGCCCATCAAAGTTGCCAAAAATGGGGGTCAAACGGTTAAAAAACGGCGTTTTTCATCAATTGCCATTTTGAGCATTTTTGGAGGGCCATAACTTCAAAAATAATCATAGAAAACATCTAATTTTCACCAATCTGGTAGATCACATAGGGTTTTATGTGTCTATTTTTTTGGGGACACTCTGCAATGTGGTTTTTAAAATAACGGCCCACGAGTATGGTCCCTCTGCATTTTTTGGCAATTTTTCGCAAATGTCTTAAAAATGTGCAAAATCTGCATTTTTTCAACGGCCTATATCTTCTTAACCACTGCATCAATCCACTTACTTTTTTTGCATTACAAAGAATGGTATATATACAGTATATGGCCAGGGTCTACCTCAAATGTATTATAACATACTTAAATTAAATAAGATAAACCCCTAAAATAAAAATATCGCCAAAACATTTTAAAATGCAAAATCGGCAATGTTTGAAAAGTAATAAAAATAGTGTAAAAATTGTATATGTTGTAACCTTTTGTCATTTATGTTATTTTTTGTTAATGTTTTACTATTTAAAGACTCACATAAATTAAATCAGTCAAATCAAGCTACATTAAAATTGGTTCAAAATTAGAAAATAAACAGGCATAATTTGCTTGAAATATGTCACATCCATCACAGGAGAAAAAATCATTAGCCAGGCCAAACTGCATCATCAGAGGAGATAGAATCATCAAACTCGATCTTTAAACTTTTGAAAACATCATCATCATCTGCAAAAACAATTAATATTATAAATTACATCTTCATCCATCATACATCTATCTAGCCTAGGCCTAATTAGCTAGGCATACTCGAGACTTATTTATTACTTACTTAAAACCACCAATAACTCTGTCTCTTATACACATCTAGATGTGTATAAGAGACAGTATCCTTTTCTTAAGGCGAGAAAGCGACCATTCGTGACACCGTAGATCAGTAATATTTAGGCCTAGCATTTAAATCATTTATCTATATTAGCGGGCTGTTAAAACCCACGTTAATGATATAAAATTAAGAACTAATGTACTAGTGATATTATAATTAGTAATTCAGTCAAAATACTTACCAATCTCGCTAGCAACTTGTTCGAATTCCATCCTTTCTTCCCGATGCTTTTTCTCTCGCTAACCGTATTTTTCTCGCTCCTTGGAAGCGATCTGAAAATACCATTGGCACAGTCCATTTTTCTGGAGGGTGTAAATTTTGCTAAATACGCTAAAACCCGTGTGGTTCTCAGTAGCGTTTATTTAACTTTCACCGGGTAGAAAATGGTTTAGACACCACTTTTTCTGAGGAATTACTTTCTCAGTTTACCGTATAAAACGTGTTATCGCTTAATATCCACGTACAATCAATAAATAAATAATGGTTTACGAAACAAAAATATAATTTAGCTTTAATTTAATACCAAATCCGTTAGACTTTGATCACGAAAAAAGTTTAAAAATACGATTCTTGTCACTTAAATTGATTTTTGCGGCGGATGAACACATCGATACCAAGCGAGTTATACATCAA
>NW_022698958.1:25230-46061 GCF_011630105.1 Anneissia japonica | reverse complement strand
GATGTTACCTAGGCTAGACCTAGCCTCTCTAGGCCTACGAATAAAACCATGTGTTGCTGTAAAAATATGTTGCATTATTGTTTGTTTTTTGTTATAGTTTATTGTTATAGTCTTTTTACTTATGGTTGCTCTAAAAAGGGCCGTTTGTTTTGAATATTTTTTTGGTTATTGACGACGTCATCGTCGATATGAGGCGTACGTAAAACCGAGGGTTCATATAACTGGGGTACATAAAAACGAGGTTCTACTAATGTGATTGAAGACTATGTGAAATCATTTTGGAGGAAGTAGATAAGAATAAAAATTGATCAATTGCCTGTGAGCAGGAAGTAAGACCATACCATTAAAAACATAATTAACAAAAATGTACACCATGTACTGTACAAAGCATTAAAAGATCTGAAGTCATCTAATGTAAGTAATGATATTTTTAAGCATATGTGCTATCATGATGACTGTCCTATTTGAGGAATGTCAAAAATTTGCCAGCAAGATGGGTTATTTATTTGCTCATTTATTTATTCACAGTGTTTAACCAGTATGGACGAATCGGTCAAAACAATTATACAAAGTTAAAGTTTATAATTTTAAAAGATCCAAAAACCCCTACATAGTAAAAATACAATATATACAGTTACCATATTCTAAATTAATATTAATATATTTAAAATAAGTACCGTATTTATTCTAAAGTAATGTTATTATTTTGTTTGATATAAAGTGTATAGAATATAAAGATTTTGTTGAAGATATTTTTCTTGAGAGAAGTCATCAACCAGTATAGTATAATAGAGCTCTCCCATTCAAAAACTAGTAGTCTGTAGGTCTTGGAAATGCCAGTTGAAAGAACCAACACAAGAAATTTAATTTGAAGTACAGTTCACAATTCCACCCTCTTTTAGAGTTCTTTATTCCAAAGGTATTATTCAAGGCCCTGTGCATCTGTACAGAAACATAGGTCGTGTTTATATTACACACTTGCTAGAAACACGGATCTGCCGTTACGTAACGTATTTCATTGCTCGTGGCCGATCCGTGTTAGGTTTACGTTCATACATGTAATCTGAAACACGGATTAGGCAGGAAGTGAAGTAGCTCGCGAAAAGCCTTGTTTGACGGAAGGTTGAAGTCAGCATGACATTTTTTTACAAAGTTTCGCGGGGTTTAGCAGTCAGCACTATCGAGTACCATTCTGGTCTTTTGCGGCGATGTAGTGACGCCGCAAATTTTTGCATTTGTTTGTTACTTGCTTCATGGTAAAGGAATATCTCATATCTTTCAACTTGCTCTGTCTCAGTGTATATGGAGGCATTTCTCCTCATCCCATCAAATCCTATTTGTTTTCTTGTCCCCAAATACTAATAAGGGCGAATGTAGCGTCATCGCTCCAGCTCATGATTAATAATTTCGTCCGAACCAAGCCAAGTAACAAGAAATGAGTTGGTACAGGGCAAAACATAGGATAGAAAAAAAATCCATGGGAGGTAAATAAACTATAGTTAGCACCCCGCGTCTCACGATAAATAGGCGCGGCTAATGGGGCAGATCAGATGATTTTTTGGTGCTAAAAAGATGCATTATTGTTTGTTCTAAGGATTAATTAAAAGATTAGTGTTTGGTGAGAATCAAATGAAGAAGTGAAGGTAGGCCTAGCGGGTATACTCTAGGCAGCACTCCGGCGCGTATCACGATGATTTCAGCGGATAAGAAAGCCTCGGAAAAGACTCTTTTCGTGAAAGGTATATATTATGCCTTCTCAGCAGTAAATTAAGATATAAAATTATTGCTTAATAACGGCCTTATTAACAATAATTATTTTCTTATATCATTCTGGTTGTAGGCCTATTATAAAAGCCCATCCCATCTTGTTAGCACCTATCAACAGCAAGAAAGCTATTGAATTACCACCCACTGTTTCAGGAGAGGTCAAACTTATGCCTGGAGGCTACAAGTTAGTACTTCCAACACAGCAAGTTTGGGAGTTCGCTAAGTAGCCTTTTGTCCAGATGGTATTGTAATCACATGTAATCCAGACCGTTTATACTACGCACATCAGAGAAGCCAAGTTCGTCAATCAGTTCGTTCAGAGTGTAATATAAACGGGCCCATAGTGTCTTGTAACATTGTGTATTCTATGTGTATATATTTCATTGTTACTACCACCATGGAGGAATTAGCTAATACATGTATCAACAATCAAATTCCAGATAGGTACTATTATGCATTGTGGGTTAATATGATTGATTGTTTCTTATCTTGTTTACGCAGAATTCAAAAGATAGTACTGTTTTGGTTGTTTATTTACCAACCTAAGACCTTATAATTGAATTCTATTGTGTCAACCAGGTATTCCTTTGGATTTTCCCATAGGAGATATTTTTCCAGGGTAATCTGATGCAATCAATTTATAAATTACATTTGAACAGAATATTATAGTGAAATCCTGTCATACCTTATGACTTGTGGGAGTGGTTGTTTAGTAGTTCAGGCTTTAAATTTTTAGGTCAGAGGTTCAAACACTTGCTGAGAACTTGAGAGACTTGACCAAGGCACTTTGCCATATTATTTCTGTACTTCACCCAGGAGTGTGTTGGTACCTTGTAGGATATTGAATATAATTTACTGTATTGGACGAACTTTTTATACCTTGTTTAGCGAACCCACCGTCTGCCAATAATAATGATTTAAAGTAAAAATACAAATTTGATTTTTGGCCAATTAGTGTACCTGCCACCATGAAAATTTGTAAATTTCATAAAAAAAATATAAGATATGTACATTTCTTCGTAATTATATAAATTTAAAGCATTTAACCATCCCATTACTACATAGTTAACATTCAACAATAAAATTTTACTTTTCTTTTCTCTTCCATCTAGATGTTTTTGGCAACACCATTTGCTAAATAAGAAAACAAAATTATATTTTGAATTTGTTGCACCGCCCTCCTCTGACAACCTTTGAAAAAATAAGTTTGCGAAACAAGGAATAAAGAAAGTCTCTCTTTGAGTGTACTTGTTGCAGCACAACCATGTATGCTCTCAAGGAAGCAGAAACAAAGTTGCCTATTATCAAACCAGTGATTATTAGTCACAATACCACCTATAGTATGTAAAACTGAAATATTAAGCTGAAAGTAAGAGTATGTTTTGTATTGCTGTATACAGTACGTCACCCATAAAGTGAACAAAAGATCTAATCCAGGAAATGAAAACAATGTCAGGCCACAGGAAAATCATGATCAAGTTGAAAACTTTAGTTGCATAATTCTTTGACCTCCTTATGAAGAAGTTTGTGATGAGTTATTTTAAGTAAGGTTAGTCAGTTTGAGAATGTTTTTAATTTTTTTTCGCCAAATTGAAAATGCTTTAGCCAAATTTTAAAAACCAATAAAATTTCACAAAAACGGTTCCGTAAATGAATTTCTTCCTTATTTATGTCTTATTCATTTGTAACCAGTTGTAAAGGCAGTAATAATAATAATATTAATGATTGAACAAACGAAACAAAAGCGATCATTCGGCTACGAACCTGCTCTAGGCCTAGTGCTACGCCTAGGCCTTAGCTAGACCCTAATTCAAATTGGGGGTATAGAGTGCATCACTTTTGGCATTACAAGCAACTGCTATTTCAAGTACTGTATCGTATAGTAAAGTAGCCCTAGGTCTCTTGTTTTAGCTCTACAGCATATCAAAAGTAATTATCAATAAAATTGATGCTTTTATATTGTTTTCTAAACACAACACATTTTCGTCATCACGATGACCTTTCCTGAGGGCAGAGACTGCGACTCCAAAACCCTGCCTGCCAATTGGTTAATTTTTTTGGGGAGGGGTGAGGTGGTGGCGTGCAAACACGTGCTTCGATTGGGATGACGTCAGATCGCCCAAAGTTTCATAGTGAGACAGGAACAAGCTCAGTGTAAGACGATGAAGATTTAATTAAACAGATTTATTTAAATAAATAAAGAAACCCTAATGGTTTTATTTTAGAAATAAACTTACATAAATCTAACAAATTTACATTTCATTCTCTACAAATTTCCTCCGTAATCAGGGACGGGGGAAGCATATTTGATTGGTACGGCATGAGCATCTCCAATAACTTCAACCCCACCATGGTTGGGGCTGAGGTTAAAAAATGTTGTAAAATTACACATCTAGATGCCCAATATGCTGATGATACAATTGTTTATCGTCCCATATTTTCATCCAATGATACTATTTCTCTTCAATCTGACCTTAATCATCTACTTTCATGGAGCGCCAAAAATAATATGGCTCTTAATGTTGATAAATGCAAAACAATGCATATTACTCGGAGTAATCTTGTTGTTGATACTAAATACTTTCTTGGAAATCAATCACTGGATACAGTTAAAACATACAAATATTTTGGCTTTATAATTTTTCATAACCTTTCTTGGAGCGCACATGTTGATATGATTACTGCTAAGGCCTCAAGACTTTCTGGTTTTATAAAAAGAATTATCTGATGCAATAACCCTGTTTCCCTGATGTTACTTTTTAAGACCCTTTGTAGACCTATACTTGAATATGGAATCCCGCCATGGTACCCTTTTCAAATTAATCATAATTCTCTTGAAAAAGTTCACACAAGTTTACGTTGGCTTGTTTTAATTATGATCCTACTTTTAATTATGCTGAACGTTTATCCCTCCTTCAGATTCCACTTATTTCTGACCGTTATAAATACCTCCTTCTTTCTTTTGTATTGTCTTGCTTCCATAGAAAATATGATATTGAACCAAATCTTCTTCCTGTTGTTATTAACCGTCATCTGTCTGATTTTAGATTTAAGATCCAATTTGCTAGAACCAATTGTTATAAATTTACTGTTTTTAATTATTTTCCTTATTTATGGAATGACCTACCTCCAAATATTAGGGAATGTGCAATTAATTCCACAAAATTTAAATATGTACTTAAGCAATATTTTTTAAATTAAATCATATTAAATTAATTAAATTATATTTTTACCTTAGTGAAATTGTAATTCTCTTTGTAATATTTATTATTAATTTTTTATATTGTACATATATGAATTGTGAATTTTTCAGATTTTAATGTTTGTCTTTTTAATGTTTTGGAGAGCCTTTAGATAGTGATTAAGTTCATTTTTAGGTAATCCTCAGGCTTTTTGTTTTTTTTTGTCATTTGTTTCTCTTATCTATTGTACTGTATTGTCTTGCCTGGAAATAAATAAAATAAATAAAATAAAATAGCACTCAAGTTTTTTAAAACGCCAGGCTACTGAAAAGTATCACCCGAATCATGCTTTGAGTTTTTTCTGATGGAAGGTTTAACTTAAATTTTATTTAATATTCTGTCGTGTCATTTACAGTAGAACCTCGTTTTTACGTACCCTAGTTATACGAACCCTCTGTTTTACTACGCCTCGTTTCGACGACGTTATCAAAAACCCCGAAAATGTTCAAAACAAACGGCCCTTTTCAGAGCAACCATAAGTAAAAAGACTATAACAATAAACTATAACAATAAACAAACCATAATGCTACGTATTTTCACAGCAACGTTGATTGAGTCTAATACCGGGTTGTTATAATCTCAAACCACATGAACTGAGTGAGATGATCAACTACCGATGGTGCTCAAAATAATTGCTTTCCTCCTTAGCTTCGTGTGGCAAACCATGGAAACACTTGTCTGGTCAAATTTTCCACCCGAAGCTGAGTAGGCATAGTTTCGTACACGAACGCTAATTGGTTGGCTCGCCCAGTGCAGTGCACATGGTTTCTGTTTCACGTACACGAACGCTAATTGGTTGGCTCACCCAGTGCAGTGCACATGGGTTTAGTTTGTCTCAACAGGCCCAGACAACGCCACAGCTCTGTTGTTTAAAATAGGCATGAAGGGGAATTCTCAAGTTATACCTTTGTCGTATAGGTAATCTTACAATATTTTCATGTTCTTTAGTTAAATAGAAGATATAAAGTGATGAATTAATACACTAGACACACGGTTTTATTTGAACACTTTATTATGACATCGTAAATTGATGAATAAAAACACTAAACACATGGTTTTATTCGTAGGCCTAGAGGCTTGGTCTAGCCTAGCTAGGTAACATTGTTCGTTCATACATACGTATATTGAGCGTTATGTACGTATTAGGTCAAAGGTTACCACAAATTTAACCCAACCTCTATTTTACGAATCCCCGATTTACGTACGCCCTCCGGTCCCGTACCGTACGTAAAATCGAGGTTCTACTGTATAATCAATTTATTGTAATCTCCATGGCATGGCATGACAGTTCGTTTTCACGACACGAAATATGCCCCTGGGAAGCAAGGCAGTTCCTAGTCTGTTATCTGATTTAAGTATAACAAAAGGAAGCACCAATGCTTAATCATAATTGATGGCCATTCTTAATTAATAAGAAGAAAGTAGTAGTGATTGGATTGGATTGGATTTATTCGGTGTAAACACCAAGGATAGCCTACGAAAGTCTAGAAGAAGGCTTAATTCCTGTGGGGTCCTTCCGGTGGTGATTGGGCAGTACTCCGGAAGACAATCCCATACTCTTTTCCTTAGCGTGTACATGGGCAATAGTGCACACGGGACCAACGGCTTAAACGTCTCATCCGAAAGACAGTGCGCTGTGTAACTTGTATTTCAGCACTCCAGCTGAAATACAAGGAGAGGCAGCGATGGGAATTGAACTGGGGACCTAGAGATCTCCAGGCTTCAGCGCACACACAGTGGCTACCACCAGAGTAACCGACTGAGCTAAGCTGTAAAATAGTGGTTACTAGGCCTGCATATATATATATAGAAAGGCTTAAGGTAGAAAGCCAAACTGAGATATTTAAATCACAGGGTATTTAAAGTGAATGTCTAATTTGTGTATTTAGGTTTTTAATGTTTTTGCCGGTGCTACCAGGTTTGTGGACGTCCATGATCCCCTCTTCTGCCAACCAAAATCTGCTACTTTTAAAGCAGAAACAAAACTGACTATAAATTGTATAGATTTAAAAAAATTACTTTAAAAAATTTGAACCTGAAATGTGAAAATTTAATATAATTTACAAAAAAAAAGCAAATTATTAAAAATATCTTTAAAATATATTTTAATTTGTGCATTTTTTCATTTTTACTCAATAAGGTTTTCAATAGAACACAGCAAATTTCTTGGAAGCAGTATGCATGTTAAGGAAAATATTGCATCTCATTATGTAGATTAGTGAGACTGTAAAACCATAGTATTATTATACTGTAGCTTCATCTTTAGAATACTAATTTATTAATGAAATACAGAATGTACCCCCCATCACTTTGAAACCTCCTGTGAATATCCGATGACTTGGTGTTCTTAATTCTAATAAAAAAAATCTAGGATTGACTTTTTTTTTTTTGACAAAATATATATTTTGATGAAACAATATGAAACAGAGCCAAAATATAATTAATAGTGCTTGAAAAGGCCATTAATAATACATTTGGTCTTAATCATGGATTCAGCCTTGTGGTTCTAGATACAATTAAGTTTACTCCCACGAGAGTGAGCCAATGACCACGGTAAAGGAGATGTTATTTATAGCTTGAAAACATTATTAGGTACTGTAAAAAGAAATGTGTTGCATTGCCCAACCATACCAACAGTTGGTAGTCAGAGAATTTTATTTGTGTTTAATGTAAAAGAAAATATTTAAAAAAAAATACCTGATCCTAGTTTTTTTAGATTTTATGTCGGTGGCAGCACAAAGTTTATTTTTGACCCTATTATTATTGTTTGAATATATTTTTATGGGGCTTAAGAACATTTGATGATGTTCGGTTCTGATTAATTGTTTCATTTCATAATATTTATTAGGTCTTTCAAACAACATAATGTGCAAAACAGAAAGTTACAAAAATAAAACCGAAATTTGGGGAGACCGGGGTCAACTAAAGTGAGCCAAATCACTGGAGCTAAGCTGGTTGACCCAACCCCAAATTGTATAATCATTAATAATTATTTAATACTTTGCTTGATTCAGACCCACTCAGCACATATCTTGATTTTTGTGTCAGGGGCATAGAGCCCAATCACACTTGAGAGTTACGTCGGCCCAGGGTCGGCAATTGTGTGAACAGTGTGAACAATAAATAAATATTAAGCTGGCCCTGAGCCGACCTAAAGTTAATCCGACTTTTGAGTCGGCTCAGGTCCCAGAATGCGGCCCTGGGCCGACCCAACTTTATATCTGAACGTAAGCCGAACCTCAGCCGGTCCAAGTTCGCTCTGATTGCTCGATTTTGACATCTTATCTAACCACAACATTCATTCGAACTGACTTGCGCGAAAAAACACCATTGAGAAATAAAATTGTTAAGGAAACTGTTAAAGTACTATTGTTTTTGAATAAAAGTTTTTATATAAGGTCTCCATGCCTAACTAATTATTACTCACAGCCTCCGTGCGAAGCATAAGCATCATCACAAACCAAGTTGTAGGCATGGGGAATACCACGTGATACAAAGCTTACGCATGGGCAGTTTGACAGATGACGACTTTCTTTTCTACAGTTAAAGAATTCCAGTAGATAAAAAATATATTGGCTTATTACAAGCTCAAGAAACCCCGTTTTTTTATAGCACACATTAGTTTAACAAGTTTATATTCTAAAATTATAACACTGTAATAGCGGTATCATTTTTTCTGTGAACGTCATCCTCACCAACCACGTGCGTTTTGTGTCGACGTTCGTGAAGCTACTCACGTGACCCCGAGGACAGAAAAAAACATAATTGTTTGTTTTTGTTATGAGCGAAGCTGGTTCTAAAAAGCATAAAAAAATTGTTTGTGAATGAACCTAATATGAAAATAATTATTATTGCCAAATAGATAGACCTCGATACTACTTATTCACAATCAGTGTCTCCGGTCTGTGGCCAAACATTGACAGCTATAGGCCAATATAGACAGTTTACAATAACATTATACAGGTATGGACTTTCGAAATCACGAGTCTGGCTTTGCACAGAGTAAAATCTAGTTGCGCTAATTATAGGCCTTGGTTATTATAAGAATTATCGTCGCCATAATCATGAAGCAGAATGCTATCCACTTAAAAAATCGAAAAAGTATAAGGACAATTTTTGAAATTAGGTTCATGTTTCGCGCAAATTCCATGTGTTTATGCTAGGTTGTGATTTACCGTTCCGCCATCAAAATGCGATCGCCTCAACTTCCTGTCCTGCAATTCATCAACCCGGTCCAAAAGAAGAAGTGTGAACGTCCGTAAGGCGGCCCTGGGCCGACTTTATACAACTTAAAACAATAACTGTGAACGGAAATAAAGTTGAGTCGGCCGTAATTTAAGGCGACCCTGGGCCGGCCCTAGGCCGGCCTAATAAGTGTGATTCGGCTCATAGACACTATGTTATCGTCTAGCAGTTAACCTTGCAAGAGCATGTAAACAAGGTATGGGGCACCCTATTAGAAATTGAATAGAGTTCAGAACTCAAACAAAATTGCATTCGAAACTCTAACATGTGTCACAGAGACACAGTACTGTACGAACGTCTTTCACTGTCCTTTGAAGGACACCTTCTAGATCTAAATACAGTAATAGGAGGATTTTGTTTAAATGAGATAAACCAAAACTTTGTGTGCAGAATTAAACAATTACAAACTTCTCAAACCGAATCACCATGCAGATAATTTAGTAAACATGGCAATAGGCACACGCTTCCACTGGGTGCATATTTTTGAGTAAAAATATTCACAAATTTGCTGGTACTGATTGGAAGCAGTGCAATGAATTAACAGAATTAAAATCACTTACATTTCAAATCCTTTCCAAATAGTTATTAAGCTGCTAAGGTTAAAGTTCAAGTGACAAATACTTTACATACAATATTGTACAATGATTAAAACAATTAGTGTTTAAAATATTACTGTCATTCTGAATAAGGATTAACTTGCAAGGTCTCAAACCATTAATAAGATGTGTTGTTGATAAGATGTTAAAATGTTTTAATTTTTTTTATCAGCTGTAGTTATATCAGAACTATTAGTAGTTGTAGGTGGAGCTCAAGAACTTAATTGCCAACTGAACAACACACAATCTACTACAGTGGGTATATGGTATAAAGATGAGGAAGTGATTAGTAGTAATACGTCATCTCTACCCATACACAATGCTGGACCTAGTGATACTGGAAACTATTCTTATGGTCTAGCAAATGGAGACCACCTTTGTAATTTCACTGTTATTGTAGGAGGTAATGTACAACACAATTTTTTTTTGTGGGATGGAGGAGAATATTGTATTTGATTTGGGAATTTGGAAGGTTACCAATTAAATGCCTAATCATAACCCAATATGACAAGCTTTTTTATGGTTTGTTTTTAGCTCCGATTAGGAGCATTAGAAACACTTGGCTGATTGATTAATTTTGTATGGGCGGCCATTGGGGCCAATATACTCTCAGGTAGCTTTAGAAACACTCGTCTGATTGATTAATAGATCTTTTTTGTATGTGTGGCTATTAGGGCCAATAGACTGCCTCTATTATACTGCCCTCATCAGAGCTTTTGAGATTACAAAAACTTTTTTGAGCCTTAAGTGATGTTTATGAACTGGTGATTTCCCTGTTTCTCCAAAAGTTGTGTACAATACAGTACAATATTTTTGTATTAATTTATACAGTCACACAAAGAAATTTGTGTTGACTATGCAGCTGTGTGTTTGCTTTATTTAAAGCTATGAATCTGTGTTTAGTGCCTTAATGGCAGAAAAAAAATAATGCAGAGCTTATTTGTAGCCACCTTGAGGGACCAAAACATTGACCAATTTGATATATCCAAGGATTAAACTGTACCTTCAAATAGTAAACTGCAAAAACAATCAGACCAGAGATAGAACAATCATTTATTGACAATTCAATCTTTTCCATTTCTGCTATAATAGTCGCTATTAATTCAGTTTCAACGAACTACCACCAACGCCAGTCGTTAAAATGAGCGCACATGTTTACGATGACGAAATAAAAAAGTGTGTGGAATTCAGCAACTTATTTGACACCGCGAAGCCAGATTTTCGCGAAGTGCATGTAAACAACACAATTGAGCGATCTAAAAACTACAAAACAGGACAGAAAGGTCCATAAAGTATACAGACGTTTTAATGAAAATTAAAACAATATTTTGTTAAATGGAAGAATGCTACCTAGCGATTAAAATAATTCGTTTTTTATCGAAGGTAAATTTAGCTAGGGCCTAGAGAATCTACTACTTAGATTGCGATAGAATACGCTGCTGCACTGTTGTTGGTTGGTACTGGTCGGCTAGGTTAGGTAGTGGAAACTCACACCTTCTCTACAGTAGTTTACAATTTTTTTGAACGAATACCACTTGGTAGTACAGGTTCGTAAAATACAGTAGATGTTTTATTAAACAAGCCTTTCCACCATGTGACGTCGACGGCCTGAAACTGGCTGGCTGTTTATCTGGCTCTAACTTGGCATCAAACGCAATTAGGGGATTATCGTATCATGTTTCAAGACGGGTATATCTGGATAAAGTTGGACGTGAACTTGATACAAAGAGTATAGAATTGCAGGCGGTCCAACTGCCTTGATTTTGATTCACAATGAAATGTTTAAAAAGTACTACTGCAAGATAGGGGCGCCCTATTAGAATTCTAATAAAGTTTGAAACATGCCTTTTGAAAGGCGCCCTCTATTTTGTGGTAGTACTTTTTGAAATAGGATTATGTTCCAACAAAATTCTGAGGGCGGGCCTCTTGCAGTTCTATTCTGTTTGCTTGATATAAATTTTCACAATTTTTTTATACAGAGGTGCAACAGTAATTGGCAAGGTAACTAATAGCACATGCAATTTGGGCGAAACCCTAGATTCTGCAGCTACATGCAGTCTCACCATTTTAAGTTACAATGTTCTAGGAAGTGTGGCTGTTACAAAGAATTTGACATTTAATTATATCAGTGAGTATCACATACATTTTGTAAAGTAATGTCCACACTATCAAATTTCATCTGACAAATAAATGTAATATGCCCATATTTGGGTATAATATGACAACATCATGCCCATATATGTCAATATCATACCCATATATGGGCACATCACAGACATTAATCACATAAAATATGATAATGTGGAGAGTGCTTTACATTTTATTTGTCATACAACATTGAATTATGATATTGAAGATTGTTCAGTCAATCAATCAATCAATCATGGATGGATGCTTGCCTTGCAATCCTACTGTAGGATCCTGGGTTCAAATCCTGCAATGTTGATGGAGACTGGGGCTGTACCTTGGTGGGTAAGATGCTTGCCATCCAAATTATATTGTAAATTTATATATTATAGATTTACAAAACATAGAGAGGCATTACTATGTGACATAAGTATATACAATAAACTCGCATCAAAATAAATGTAAGGTATCGATTGAAGAGGATGCAGTCGAGTAAATATGTAGAACACTATTTTATTTTAAACATGAATATTTTTACTTGTTCTCAGGTATTTGTCAGCATGACTGATATCATGCTGAAAAAGAGTGAAAGACAGGTAGAAATATTCATGTTTGAGTACTATATAATAGCATTGTTGATTAATATTTAGCTCCATGATGTGTAAGCCTAATGCAGGCGTTACTTCGAAGCCTGACCTACCCTCCTCAGAGGTCGCCAAATATCGACGTCGACTTGACGTCGAAGCCTAAGGTCAATAAATTTGCTGTTGTAGTGAAGTCCTAACGTTCTTCTATCTTGATTGAGTTAAGCTTTACCTACAAATTTGATGAAAGGTGTGAAGCTTTGACGAGTAATTTGCGTTTTCTGGTGATGGGAGATCGAATGTATACCTATTAAAGTTCATGAATGGTGTGAAGCTTCGACGAATAATTTGTGTTTTATGGTGATGTGACATCGAATCCACTACATCGGTCACGTCGAAAAAATGTGGAAATCATCGTGGGTCATTGTTTTCAAACAACTATCGTGAACGGCAATGTGTTTCGTTTTTGTTCAGGCTACACGCGGCTCGGTGGCCAAGTTTACTACGAAATCATGAAGCGTGTCGGCAACCTGCGCAGCGCATTCTTAGGCCAGTAGTATGTGCTGACCGCGGTTACTTCGTCTCAAAACCATCTCGTCCCAAATAAATAAAATATATATGGCAGAATAGTAAGTAATTTTTGATTAATTAATAATAGATTGCTGAAAAAACTGGGCCTAGGTTTATTATTATTATATACACAGGCTTATTATATTATGAATATTTACAGACTTTTCGACATATTTGACCAGAATTCAAGACTGGCCAAAGGTCAAAACGAGGTCTTCCTCTCCTCAATGACGCTTCCCTGCAACAACTAGAATGGATCCATTCTGGGATGAAGGTGTTTTTTTTTTACATTAACTAACTTTATAAAACATAATATTGCAATATTATAGTGAAATAAATTGACATGTTGGTATTATAATGCATACAAATTAAAAATAATATATAATAATTAAATGAAGCATTTCGTCATAAGACGAAATCCCGTAAAACAGATCCAAGATAAAATACGGAACATGTGCGTTGTTGTCATGAACATGGGGCGTAATGTCAGAATTCTGGTAAGTGAAAATACTATTATTTTTATCCAATTTGTCGACCCATCGAAATACGAACATTCTATGGGCATTTTATTTTGGTTATTTACTTGAAATTGGATAGACTCAAAATGACATATTTTATTGACAGTAAGTTGCATGAAGCTAGTGACGTTTTGTGAACGCTCTTTTTTTTTTTTTTTCAGTGACACTGACACCCACGATGAAGTCGTGTATGCCTGGGGATTCGTATGCATGTTGTCATAATATAATTGTTGAGTAACGGGGTGTTTCGGCCAACCAAAAAATTATTTAGGCCAACAGAAATGTAATCAAAAATATATAATGTTCATTAGTATATAACATTTCTTTTGTGACTATTATTGCTATGTAATTTTCAATCAAATAACCAGGAAAATTACTGATTGCCTGTCTTTCAAGGCCCAACCAAACTAAACTAACTCCTTTTCCACAAATCGATTTTTTTATTAAAGTTTTATAAAAATAAAAATATGTCACCGTATCTATCTCAAACCTGGTTGACTTCATACTTTTTGAGTAGTGTGGGATTACAGATGTTATGATTTGCAGTCTTCATCTAGTAATAAGTAACCATTGGTGAAGCTTTTGAAAGGTGAAGCTTGAACTATGCAAATGGCCAATATTGTGAAACAGTGATGAAGCTTCAACTATGCAGATGGCCAGTATGATGAAACAGTGGTGAACCTTCAGAGCTACCAAAAACTTAAAATGTGAAGCTTCACTCTATGAAAAAAAGTCAAAGGGTGAAACCTGTACTAACAAATTTTCAGATAGAGTGATACTTTTCCTATATTTTTGGTGAATCAAGTGAAGTGATTGTGAAATCCTGACATTATGAATAATTTGTTCAGGTGAAGAAAGGTGATGACTTGAGGAGGGTGGGTCCAGGCTTCAAAGTGACGCCTGCATAAAAGTTAGGTGTATGAGAGAAAGAGTACACTCTAGTGGGGGCCACCCCCCCAAAAAAAAATTACTCGCGCCTTCTCCAACTCCCCCCCCCCCAAAAAAAATCACGGTCAAGTAGTTAAAAATCACCATATTTTGCGAATTAGCACCCCTTAACTGACCATCGAGCCCCCCACTTCACCTTCACGCCCCCCCATCAGTCCCCCAATTCAAGACTTCTAGATATGCCACTGCCTTGATAGCAACAGTGGAAGCAACAGTGGCAGCGCCAGTAGGAGAAAGGGGGTTTGTTCAAATATATATAAAAATTCTCCACTTCAACATACCTCTCTAAATCCTATTTCTTTATTAATTTCTTTATTTCAAAAACCATAACCAACAGGTAATCCACTTGACAGTTGATTTAGTTCTCTTTTTGGATTTCCTGTCTTTCTGTCTTTTTTGTGTATGATATTTTATGTGAATTGTATTTTTGAGACGAATAAATGAAATGAAATGAAAAGCAATCAAATGCCAATAACAGGATATAAACAGAAAAACACACAAAAAAAGAAAGCGGGTACAAGTTGTAACAATAAAAATCAAAACAAAAAACTTATCTCCAGCCCAAGCAGATCAGTCAAGTAAATGTGTGCAAATGTAATAAACTGGTTTTAAATGAACTTTGATGGAATAATATTATTGTATTGTATGGTACTTTATATTGTTATTTAATATTAATAAGTAGGTTTTATTTTCAGATATTTATAGTATTTTTGATTGAATTGCTATTGTTATTATTGTTATTATATTATTATTATTATTTTTATTACTGTATTATTATTATTATTATTGTATAGGTGTAATTTGCCCTACCTTACGTGGAAATGTACTGAATACTCAATATGTTTGAAAACATTTGGGGAAAAAATGGCAAGTTGTTCTCGTGTGAGACTCGAACCCACGATCACTAGCATGGCATCATACCTCTAGACCACCAAGCTTGCGCCTGATGGCCAGGGTTGAATTCTCAGGAGAAATATGTATTGATGTA
Source organism: Anneissia japonica (assembly GCF_011630105.1). Classification (NCBI taxonomy): domain Eukaryota; kingdom Metazoa; phylum Echinodermata; class Crinoidea; order Comatulida; family Comatulidae; genus Anneissia; species Anneissia japonica. The sequence continues at coordinate 30,476 of NW_022698958.1, read as the reverse complement.
ATTAATAATAATAATAATTTGTATATTAATATATTTATAATTTTGTATGCAGGAATTCCTTACCCCCCTACTGGTGTTAAACTAATGAAGAATAAGAATGGAGAATTGCTTCTTAGTTGGAATTATCCTCGGGGCTATTTTGATTATAATGCCCATATGCTGAAATACAAAGTTCGTTACAAGGCTGTCAGCAATAGTGTATGGGAAGAGGTAAATTAAAATATGACATATTTGTGTGATAGCCCATTTATGGGTGTGATAATGCCATCCTACCTACCATATTAGGGCAAAATCATAAATATTTGTCATAGATGAATTAATATTGATCACAAAGAAAGGCACTCATTTTGTTTTACTAATTAGATATGACATATTTGTGTGATAAGCCCATTTATGGGTGTGATAATTCTATCCTACCCATACATATAAGGGCAAATCATAAATATTTGTCATAGATGAATTAATATTGATCACAAAGATTTAAAAGATACTCATTTTGTTTTATTTATTTCCGGTTAACAATAAATACCATACATTCTTACTATAAAAATACACAATCTACTACCCACCTGGTCCAACAACAATTAATATTATTGATTCAGTCTTCAGCCTCATTCAATTGTGATTGTTAATTAACATTTATATACATACAAATAATAGGGGTTCCTTATTACTATTTGAAACATTAGACATAGTGTTGTGCATATGGTAACTGGATTTTGATTCTCTTCATAGTTACCGGCAAAAACGGATATTAAAGAAGACACACAATATCGTTTTTCATCATACCCTATGGAGCCGTTTGTTGAGTACATGGCACAAGTGAGAGCTAGACAGTATGTCAACTTTAGCAATTGGTCAGAATCTGCATATTATACCACTGATGAAGCAAGTAAGTATAACAATATTATATACTTACTTTATATGTAAAGTTTTAAAAGCAGTACAGTATTGGAAGATCATTACAATAAAATTTTGCAAGCAATGCAATTTAATTCACTAAATACGCAGACATGAGCGAACCCACTTGCCCGATGCCCAGAACAAGTGTTTTTTTACGATCAGACAACAAGAATTTTATTGACACTTGTCTGTGGACGAGCACTTTCAGAATAATGCATGATGCTTTACTTATAAAAAGTCTTACGTCTGACAATGCGCAGCATATTTTATTAACAAATTGTCGACGCACAAAGAGATATCTAACAAAAAACCGACTATGCCATAGTTACGCACGGCACTGCGTACATCAAGTTAGAGTCCCCAACACTCTTGCGATTTATTGACGGTTTAAAAGAAAAAATGTAGGCCTACTCAATATAAAATTTGTTATTTTCTGCAGTAAAGATTGAAAATGAATTCTTAATTGTTAAATGTTAGCCAGATATGTCATATGTGTACACAGAGACCTACAGCAGGTACATGCTTTCGCAGGATATCGTACCTGTTAGCCGTCAGCCGTTTGGGCCTGCTGCTGGCTAGGGACATTTAAAAAGAAAATCTCTATAACCTTAAAGGGCAAACTGCCCCTTTAACAAAGAAACACAAACTGAACTAAATATAAACAATTTAAAAAGAAAGTATGATAAATGACTCTAATGAAATACAAGTTTAGAAAAATAACATACAGAATACAATAATGTAAAGTAAGGAAATATAATGTGGCAATGGAGTTCAGCATCGAACCATTGCAAATTGGTCTAACCGTTGGGACAACATCCTTAATTACAGCTGAAATAAAGGTATAAAAATTATTGACTGCTTTGTCAAAATTATTGCACAATTTGAGTGTATCCCATGACACATGAGATAGTGTATTAATTAAATTATTTTTATCCATTTATTTGTAGTTAAATAGTAATCTGTTTTCATCTGATTCTGACCATGAAACATTTGGAAAATTAAAAGTTAAAAGCAAATAGAACTGTGATCAGAGTCAAAAATGTAATTTTCACATGAAACAGATGTAGTAAAATTTCGACTACTTACAATTAAATCTAGTATGTTATTACCGTGATTTTTTTGAATAATTACACTGGTATAAACAGAATGGTTTAAAATAGAGACAATAAAAAATTGTTCAATGTTGTTATTCGTCATGGGAGGCGTATATCTTGACCACTTGATGCCTGGTAAGTTGAAGTCACCTATCAACAATATTTTGTTATAAGATTAGCAGCTTTAAGTGTCCAATAAAGTTGTTTAAACTTCCCAATGCTCAATTTCAGAGGCATGTACACAAAGTTCAATTATGATTTTTTTCTTCTGGTAAGAGATACCTCAATAAACATGCATTCCATACCATCCTGTTCGTATTGATGGAGACGTTATGATTGTATATTTGCATCAATAAGTAGCAGTATTCCTCCTCCTCTACGGCCGTCCGATCTATTTTTTTTATACAGTGTATATATTTAATTATGTAACGTGATAGGCTCAGCGCCACCTCTGATGATATGTGGCTAACATTTACTAATTATAAATATTATATCATTTTCGGTACCAATTTGAGCCGCTCCGGGTATCTCTGCTATTATTCCTTCATTCTATTTCTTAATGTAATACTTCAACACTAAATTTATATAACTTATTAACATAAAAGATTTTGATTTAAGTTTTGAGCAAATAATACAACCTAAACTATTAATATAATACTTACATAAACTTACAAATTTTTACCTGAACACTGTGTACATTTTATGCTCTATTAATGTGTTTAAATTTTTCTATATTCAAAGCCAAAGTCAGCTGGTCTTGTGCCAATCTAGGCCACTTTTGTAGGCTTTCTTCTTTAAGGCTTCTATAAATTGATGTCTTGTTGTGGAGCAGGAAGTTGTTCCTCCCCAGTACCACCAGATTATAAACCAACGGGAAATCTACCGATAGCTATAATTATTGGCATAATGGCCAAACATAATACCGTATACAGTCTAAATTGTAGGCCTTGTCTGGCCTATGATTTATTAACAGTCTTGATAATAATAAAGTAGGCTTGAACCTCCTAGCGTCAAATTGGCCGTAAACAATACAGTACAAGGTAAAATCACAAATCTATTGTTATAGTGAAATTGAATACGTTTTATAAGTTGGGTGTTTTCTTAATATTATGTAGGCCTATATTTTTTTTTTGATGACATGTTATCAAGGCAACTAATGCAAAACCCCTGCATTCGCCCCTGTGCCCGGATAATGTTTTATTATTAGGACTGTATGTGTTATTAATATATAATTTTGAAAAAGATTAATCTTTAATTTTTCTGTTCTATATTTATGTTACAAAGGAAGAATACATTTTGATTTGAATTATTACATGAATTTCTTTTAAATGATTTAGAGCCAGGGAGACAAGTTGATGCAACTTTCGAGACTTACGACAAAGGTAATACAAGAAGTATCACCATACGCTGGAAGGTGAGCTAGGAGTTTAAAGTAAAGTTGCATGTGCTCATGTGATATTTATATGATTATCATAATAATACTACTAATCAATATTTACATAGCTCCTAATGTTAATAACCTCTAGGCGCTTAACAACAACATAAAGCAGCAATGCAGGAGATGGTGACATTCAAGTGGTCTCACCCACCGATGTCAAAGTAACGTCGCTGTCTCAATCAGGCAATTTACACGCATGTAATCCACAAAAGGCAGGATGCTGGGCTCCGGCTCCACTACCGTGCGCTGCCGAGACAACGACATTACCTTGAGTAAGGAAAAGGTGAGACCACACCTGAAAACCCACAATAAACGGTCAAAAAAAGGTGAGTTTTTAAAAATGTTTTAAATGATTCAACAGAGTCAGCGTTTTTGATGTGATCTGGAAGTTTTTTCCAAAGTGTAAATGATCTTCCACCATAAGTTTTATTGGCGGTTTTAGGTGTCACATCATGCGATGTAAATGTAAAGTACAGCTAAAAGGCATACCTAGATAAGTAGTGTACAGTACTAATACTGTACTGGTTTACTAAAGATGTAACTAAATCTTGTAAAATATCCGAAATTGAACTGAAGTATCCAAGTGGTCAAATGCTGTTTAATGGTTTCATTGACAAGGAGCAGGAGACCCCAAGGTTGCAGCTGTCTCTTATACACATCTAGATGTGTATAAGAGACAGTATTTAATTATGTAACGTGATAGGCTCAGCGCCACCTCTGATGATATGTGGCTAACATTTACTAATTATAAATATTATATCATTTTCGGTACCAATTTGAGCCGCTCCGGGTATCTCTGCTATTATTCCTTCATTCTATTTCTTAATGTAATACTTCAACACTAAATTTATATAACTTATTAACATAAAAGATTTTGATTTAAGTTTTGAGCAAATAATACAACCTAAACTATTAATATAATACTTACATAAACTTACAAATTTTTACCTGAACACTGTGTACATTTTATGCTCTATTAATGTGTTTAAATTTTTCTATATTCAAAGCCAAAGTCAGCTGGTCTTGTGCCAATCTAGGCCACTTTTGTAGGCTTTCTTCTTTAAGGCTTCTATAAATTGATGTCTTGTTGTGGAGCAGGAAGTTGTTCCTCCCCAGTACCACCAGATTATAAACCAACGGGAAATCTACCGATAGCTATAATTATTGGCATAATGGCCAAACATAATACCGTATACAGTCTAAATTGTAAGGTAGGCCCTGTCTGGCCTATGATTTATTAACAGTCTTGATAATAATAAAGTAGGCTTGAACCTCCTAGCATCAAATTGGCCGTAAACAATACAGTACAAGGTAAAATCACAAATCTATTGTTATAGTGAAATTGAATACGTTTTATAAGTTGGGTGTTTTCTTAATATTATGTCTGTCTCTTATACACATCTAGATGTGTATAAGAGACAGGCAGGTACATGCTTTCGCAGGATATCGTACCTGTTAGCCGTCAGCCGTTTGGGCCTGCTGCTGGTTAGGGACATGTAAAAAGAAAAGAATCTTTATAACCTTAAAGGGCAAACTGCCCCTTTAACAAAGAAACACAAACTGAACTAAATATAAACAATTTAAAAAGAAAGTATGATAAATGACCCTAATGAAATACAAGTTTAGAAAAATAACATACAGAATACAATAACGTAAAGTAAGGAAATATAATGTGGCAATGGAGTTCAGCATCGAACCATTGCACCTTGGTCTAACCATTGGGACAACATCCTTAATTACAGCTGAAATAAAGGTATAAGAATTATTGACTGCTTTGTCAAAATTATTGCACAATTTGAGTGTATCCCATG
>NW_022698958.1:21001-23804 GCF_011630105.1 Anneissia japonica | reverse complement strand
GGTCTACAGAAGGATATGAGTTACTATGTGAATATCACAGCTGCTAATTCTGTTGACAATTCTACCCAGACGATGCTGTTCATCAAGGCTGCAAGCTACTCTTATGGTAAGAGGTCAGCCAATATCCATTGTGGGCTCACATTAAGGCAAACTCAGACAGCATCTTACGACACAGCCTGATACAATTTATTGTCGCATGGGGCCTATGTGAGTTAAATGTAGATGTGATAGGTTGTCATAAGACTGCTTCAAGCTGTGCTCTACAATGCTGTCTGAGAACATATTCTAGGTATTAATTATTTAATCACCAAATCAAACAGTTTTTACAAACTTTTTCTGCCGTTAACTACTCTTACTTAACTAAAAAACAGTAAATTAATTCAATTACGGGCATCACATCAGCTATCGGTCCATTAGATTATCCTCATATTTCCATCTGTTTGCACTATCCACTTCACTTTTCTATTCTCATCCCTTTTTCTAAAAATACACCTAAATTCAAGATAGTTTCAGGGAGCAGCAAAGTTGCATTTCACTGACATGACCTGCTGCTCTGCAAAATAAATGCTAAAATAATAAAATAAAAAATTTAAAATTTAAAATAGGTGTAGTATAGAATGTGAATGGGGAAAGGGGAATTGCACATCTTGACTAACCTGTTAGACATTGATTTTTCTCAAGGTTTTCCTGGTTTACATTTTACTATATAGATGTGGTGATTATCGTTGTGATTTTAGCATTCAGCATCATCATTCTAGTCTCTATTGCATTCCTTTCATGGAATAAACTAAAGAAGGCAGAGTGTATGCAGCCGTATCCTGAACCAAACTTCCTTGATTTATCGACATATAACGTATGTTATTTTTGTATTTGGAGTGACAGTCTTTGAAGCATTATCAACAAATGTTGATGAGTGTCTAAAATATGTATATAGGTATCAATAATATGTTAGTATTGGTGATATCTCTGATATTTCTGAAGAGATATTGTGAGGTTGTGTCCTGGGAACTTGGGCAAGGAAAGTACCGCACAGGTGCTATTGCCAAACATAGTTTTCCTCAGTTGGCTCAGTGTCTGGATGGTGGTCTGGTCCAGTGGATGGTCCAGTGCAAAATTCTCTGACATGTGGTCAGACAATACCAAACAGAAGCCTCTGGGGTCACTATATAGGGTCCATGAGGGAAGCCCTAATGTGGTTCCAGAAGTTAAACCCCTGGTGCTTTAAAGAGATTTTTTAGTAAGTTACTAAGTATTAACATTTCTTCTCTTTCAGTTCAATATTAGAGATGATAATTATAACACCATTGAGGAACATGAGATGTTTGATGACCTCAAGTGCCAACAACCCCCTGAAGCAGATCAAGAAAACTTGATTTCATTCAGCTCATCTGATCCAATTCATAGCAACTTTATGGGATCCCTTGATACAAGCGGGTTCAATAGTAGAGACACATCATCAGGTCAAACTAAAAGAACTGAGTTATCACCATCAAGGAGTATGCCAGATATCTTATGTGAAAGTCTAATGGAAAATAATAATTCTTCTGAGGATGGGTACATGTTAATGAACAACAGTGCACAAAATTCTCCTGCATGTATGCAGGAAGCACACACTACAAGTGATGACCATATTAACGATTATGTGATAAGAACATTCTTTCCTGGAAGTCGCAATCAGTTTGGTGACAGTGCCCCTAAGAACATGCAGCCTCCTCTTGTCACACCAGATATTGGTGGGTATGTCGATGGGAGGAACATAAATCTATCAAGACCCAGTGTGCCATCAAATAATGCAAGTAAGACCAGGAATGTTAGTAGTTATGTAGATCATTTACAGTTGCAGCAACACACAAGAGGTGCCTCCAACAGCTCTCCAAATCTTTTCACCAATCCAAATATAAACAGTCTGAAAGGAAATGTGAAATCTGCAAGTGCTTTGCATGTTGATAAAGTTGATAACCAGACAACTTTAAGTGCAGCAAGTCCTGGCTACATCCCTTCAGCAATGATGTCATCTTTCTATGATGGTCCTCCGGGATCCTCACCAGATACAGCAGGAAAACCTATGAAAGGATCACATCAAGGTCCTGGTGGTCCATGTACAAGACCAGTTTCTTCTGGCATACTAACTGGCTCTTTAGTTAATGGTGGTACAAGAGCTGGTCAACCAGTCACTCATCTAGCTGAATCAAGGTTGTCTCCAAAAGGATTTAATCCTAGGAGACAACAGAAAAGCAATGGATGTATTCAAACTGCAAATTTACCATTGCATAAAAAGTCAAACAACACCACATGCATGAAACCGAATGGTACATCACGTCAGGTGCCATCCAACTCTACTAATCACATGGCAGGATCATCATCTAGAAAACCTCCGCCACATTCATTACCTTTGCATCACACTCATTCACCAGTACCCTCAAGGGATTCTGAACAAGGTTGCAACAGACAATCACAGCCTACCCAATCATCTTCACAAAATCATAAAACCCCACATGGCAAAGAAGTTGATAGTTCAAGCTCTGTTGAAAATGGCTATATACCCTTAAGGAGTTTTAGTAGTCCAGAATAGATGTTCTAGAGTACTTCTTTCTTTTTTTATTGTATATGCAAAAAATAAAATACGGTTCAGTATCTGCTTCATATACAGTATATGCTTCTGCTTCTGCTTGTATACTGTACACAACATCCAGATGACACGGAACAAGGGGTGTTGCGTTATGGAGAGTAATGTGTGACTGGAAATGGTCTGCCAGTTGGTTGTTACCATGCGCCAGTGATGTTGGAGTACAGCAAGATGAAA
>NW_022698958.1:13213-20605 GCF_011630105.1 Anneissia japonica | reverse complement strand
AGTTCCCTCTTTTCCTATTACGAAGTTCCCTCTTTTCAAGAGGGGATGCAAATGCTTTGTGAAAATGAGTACGCGGCGGCCCGCGGTACTCATTTTCACAAAGGAATACACTCAGCTGGTTAGCTAACAATAGGCCTATGCAAATTTACATGAGCACCTGGTAAGAAAGGTGCAATCACGTTCTGTTGCCTAGCAAACGTCTGTACTGTAGCGTGGGGGGTGGGGGCTAGCCTACTGATGTACTGTGTATAGCAGGGGACGATGAAGCATAATATGACTAGGCCTAAGTAGACAGTGCAATTTTATGTGATAGAAAGTACACTTTCGAAAGAAATAAATTAAAATAATAAAATAAGAAAGAAAATTAACTAGGGCCTAAGAATAATTCAGTTGCAGACGTACCTTGTTTAAGATGCTAACTATGCGGCTCGTGTACCCATAGCTAGACAAGGTACTCATGTGCAAAGCAGTGGTGTTTGTTTATCCATGAAAAAAGCACACCGGGAAAGTTTGCTTTACCAGGAAAAGGTGACGTAATCTAGCTTATGACGTATACATGCTAACTTTAGCGTGAGTGTGACGTCACCAAAAAATAAAAATTTTCTATTATAACCAAAATATTAATAACTACAAGGTTTGTGGGCGTAAATTCCCTTAATACAAATTAGGGTAGCACCATCTACTTGCCATACAAATTACAGCTCCCATTGACGTCTCAGTCGAGAAATACGGGTAGCTGAAGTTTTTCTCGAAAATCTGACTACAAAACCAAATCGAAATTCACGTTCCACTTCTGACTCTGAGTTGCTTCGCACACGCCGCTGAGGGCGGCATTCCGGGAACCCTGCGTCCAGCAGGAAAGGACTATCTCGGTACAGTGTCAAATGTAGCTGTGACAATGCAGTTAATCCTTATCTGTGTGTTGAAAAATATTGAGAGGAATGGCTGCAGTTTATTTTTGACAAACTCAGGTATCCACGCTAAATGGTGCTCATTTTTAAAAGTCCTGATGCTTCTCTTGCCATTCATTTATTTTTTTCTTCATATTTACTTAGTTTAAATAAATTACAGTATAGTATATTATTATTATTATTATTATTATTTTTATTATTCTGTTGCTACCTTAAGTGGAAGTTAGACAATGGAGAAATTAGAGAACAATTAAAAACATGACATCATTGCCATTTATTTATTTTTTTCTTCGTATTTTACTCAATTTAAATAAATTACAGTATATTATTATTATTGTTATTGTTATTATTATTATTATTATTATTATTATTATGTTACTACATTAAGTGGAACTTAGACAATGGAGAAATTAGAGAACAATTAAAAAAATGACATCATTAAGGGAAAAAATAAAACAAAAGATATTTCCTTAAAGTCTGACTTATTATTATTATTAGTAGTAGCAGTAGCAGTAGCAGTAGCAGCAGCAGCAGCAGTAGTAGTATTGCATTATTTTTTGCAGCAGCTCACTTCCTGATCCAATTCTATGTGTTGAAGAATATTGATGGGAATGGTTATAGCTTATTTTTGACTTGTGATGTTATCCACTGCTAAATAGTGCTCGCTTTCAAGAACTTAGCCTGGGTTCCAGGCCCTACTTTTGGGTTACTCACTCTTTATTGCACTTAGTGCACGCCATACCTAATTTAATTGGCGTCCCATACTCGTGGCGCTGTCCAGAATGAGAAAAATTATTAAAAATAAGAGACTTGTGGCAAGTCTATCAAGAACCCTGATGCTTCTCATGCCCTTTTATTTGTTTTTCTTACGAGAGACCTAGTATCCGGATCAGGAGCTAACCGTTAGTGCTAACTGTTAGCACCTGTGTGAGAACGCTCGATCGGTTAGCGCTAACCGTTAGCGGTATCTGGATACCGCTAATGGTTAGCAAGTGAGCGCATTTCTATCATCAACCAATTTACACGTACGCGTTTACAATTTCCAGTTTTTTATTGGCCAGTGATTCGATCATCATATCTTGGTATCCGGATCGGGATTTTCCCGTCCAATTCCATCACACTTGTTTTGTTTTAGCTGGACGGTAGAAGTGCAAGTTAAATAAAGTGCACCCTCTAATTCAAGACCGTTCTAATTAAATCTAATTTGACACCACTTTTTCAAAGAACCAAATAATATTCTTTTATCTTTTAGCACAAATCTAACCCTACAAGTGAAGACCAAATCCGCGACCACCTCAAATTTTCAGGTCCCAAAGTGGTCTTGAATTGAAGAGGGCACTTTAATATATAGTACACAAGCATATTTCAGAAGATGTTAAGCAGTTGCTTACTTTTTGGTTTCTCATAGTGTGACAAATTTGCGATGGTTTTTATCTTGGCAAAATATTTTGCGTTAGAATGATCTTTTCTCCAGTAAGGTAATCAGTATCGCATGACCATCAAAAAGTTTTATGGTTTTTTTTTCATTGCTGATTGTTTTGTTTGACTAGAGAAGCTGTTGTGTAGTGTGAGCAGCAATATGACTTGTTGCTTTTATTGTAGTCTGAAATATTGTTAAGCTTTATCCACAATATCAAATTTTGTTTTTCTCAAATAAAATTTGGTATACTTGACGGGGCTTTAGATTTAGAGAATTTAGTTTACGTTTGAAAGTTCCTCAGATTTCAGGACAGGTTGTTCCGGATGGCAGATTGGAATTATTTGTTTTAAGCTGCCATTCTCTCCGTTATCTTCTGTAATGACCAGAAATTTTGGTTGGGTTCAATCATGTAAATAATTTTGGTACCACTCGTCGTCCACCACAGGGGCTGTCTGTTATTATTTTATGACTTAATTGTGCAATGTGTAAAGAACTGGAATATTAATTTCATCAGTGAGCGTATCTAGGAATCTTGAAGTGGAGGGAGTGGGGAGGGGATACACCATTGGATTTGATGTACAGTATTTCTATTTTGACTCTGAATTTGTCTTATTTCCAAGCCTTCAAGAGACCTGCTATTTTATCCCAAAACTGAAATATCTTGAAGCCTTTGTATAAATAGGCAGTAGATCAACCTATGATAACAATTACAGTGCTCAGTGCTTTCAATGTCTACGGTACTACACAGTAAAAGTGACATAGGTATATACTAAACATGCCACAATTACATAGCATTGTATAAAATAACTGTCATTTACAACTCTTTTTATGCATGTAAATTGGCCAATTTACCAGTAATTTTCCCATAATGTTGACAAATTAGCCAATATCGTGTACTATTTTATTGTGGTTGTTGAAATTCCAATCTTTTTTATTTTGTAAGTGAAAACATGTTTAAATAGTTGATTTTTATATAGACTAATTGGCCTAGCATGGCTCACAATATAATTTTTTTTAAACATTTGAACAATTACACTGTCTTGTATGTTTCTAAAGATATTAGTTAATATATGCTTTTATTTATTGTGCTTTTGTTAAGTTTGTATATTTTGCTCTTTGTGAACACACATGAAGGTGTATGTTAGAATAAATAATTATCATTATATTATATATTTTTATATTGAATTAAATATTCTATGAGCATTGATATATCCAATAAGTATTCATATTCCCCTTTATATTGTAGTAATTCATTTATTTTTATTTCATATACTTTTAATATTTTATTTTATTCTATTAACATTGTTATAAATTACCGTACTCGCGCAAACTCGCTTACCACCACCACCACCACTAATTTCATCTGCTGTTGTGTAAATACCCCCAACATTCTTGTCATGCTCTCTCAACGAGTATCTTTTCTTCACCAAAACCATTTGTTTACCTTCGATTAAAAAAATAGTGCCCCTTGAATTTTCCAGTTTCCCATAAGCACCCCTTCCATTTTCATCTATTTCCATAAGCACCCCCCTCAATTTCCACTCTGTTTTCATAAACGCCCCTCAAAAAGAGCCAAAAATATTGTAAGAGTCCAGGAGCTTATTCTCGCGAGTACAGTATGTGGATGAAATATATTTATCTTCAATTTTAGTTACGTTCCTCTATTGGTTCCTATGCTGTATTGGTATTGTACCTTATCAAATACTGTACAGCTAAAATAATTACCATGAAATTGATTAGTATTTTAACATCCAGTAAACATTGTGAGTTGTTTCTGTTTAAATATATACTTCAAGGACCCAAATAGTTACTGATCCAGTAACTAAACTTGGTTGCACTGGAACTGTGGGAAGTGCTCTTGTTTTGCCACTGAGGGTTGTGGAGACATTTAATATTATTTATGAACACTTCAGATGCATGTTTATATGGATTCAGTTTAATACTATGTTCTTTTTGTTCAGTGATATATCTCAATTATCATTTTTCCATTCAAAAAATGTGCCATACGGCAAAGGCGCATTGGTCCTCAACTGATTGAAACTGCCACTCTGCTTGTCTATATTCGGCTAATAACTTAACAATAAACAATAATTTAAAATTTGAAAAAACAAAATAAAATAATGTAAGAAAACCTGCCCTTTACTGGTGGAAAAATGGCACCACGAGAGAGATTGATATGTGCAAGTTTATTTAATATTGAAATTTCTTAATTATTAACTTGAAATTTAGAAAAAGAAATAGACAGTTATGGTGACAAATGCATGTGGAAGTAGTTTGGTGCTCCTTGAGCAAGGTACATTAGGCAGAACTTTTTTAAGCCTTGTTTTACAAACTTTTATTTTTAAAGATCGTCAGAGAGCGGGGGAAAAAAATTGTTTTCTTATTTAGCAAATTAGTTTTGCCAAAAACATCCAGACGGAGTAAAAAATAAAATGTTATTGGTGAATGTAAACAGTGTAGTAATAGGATGGTTAAATGCTTTAAATTTATAATTGGGAAGCAATATACATATCTTATTTTCATTTCAAGGCAGTGGCTGGCATAATAAAAATAAAGAAAAACTTTTATATTTTTCTGGTATGTCCATTTTTTCGTAGCGGCGGTACGCTAATTTGCCAAAAATTAAATTTTACTTTTATTGAAAATCATTATTAGCAAGTAGCGGGTTCACTAAACAATAAAAAAAGTTTTGCCTTTTCTGCATACTCTTCGTCCAGGAGTAAGTCAGTACCTGGTAGGGATAGAATGCCAATTGCGCAGCTTTAGGAAATACTTCCCCATGGAGTCGAGTTTGTGTTACATAGGTGTTTAATCTAATGCCGAGGGTAATGATAATGTGAAGCCTATAGAGGTGCTTAGCTTGATGTGCTATGTAAGTCTTACGGTCCCGTGATAATCAACACTCTTTGTGTGCTTTTAGCTTTGGGTTCATATGTTAATTTGTGCTCGTATCCACTTTCTTTTAGGGCTTTTTGGTAAGGTTCCTTACGCCACTTACATTTGGAAACTTAAAGCCGATAATATAAAATATGAAATTAAGTGAAAAATATTAGGTAAATGCAAACCATACTCCAATATCAGTAAACGGTGTAATCTGTGTTTGCTCGAGGAACCGTAGGAATGAATTGATTAGTGCATGTAGGCATAGAAGAAAATTTCTACTGCGGTACCAATATACATAGGCCTATACAATACAGAGCTCCTAATCACCTCTATGAATAATAATGAGTGTACTAATTAACCTGTTTACCAATAAACTATATAACAATATAATCTATAGAGCAATTAACAGTTCCACCATGCATGATTTTTTATTCTGCAGTCTCATTCAGAGCCTAGCACCTGATGATTGAGGAAGTACGGTACCTCATGAAACAGCCTGTAGTGCAATAAAATGTTGAATTACAGTAGGCCTACAGTACATTTAAAATACAAAATGATATCGAATATTGAATCCCACCAAGGAAGATAAGCTACTACATTATTTGAAATGTAATGAAACACTGCATTTAAATTAATTTAAACTGAAAAATGTCAATTGAATTGTTGTTATGCTCAAGATCATTAATTATAATTATAAAGATGCTAATCTCTGGATATAAACCGCCTTTAGTATACAGTCCAGGCGCGGATCCAGACCTTTGCCCAGTTGCCCAGGCGAAGGTCAGAGTGAGAAATAAACAATTTTCCAACAATCATAGGGCCTACTTTATACTTTTACACTTATTTTAAAAATTACCAATAAGTCATTGTTTAACTAGCATATATCTTACACTTTTGCACAGATTGTACTGTAGGCCCTACCAGAGAGGTATATTTTCATCTTTTATTTTATTTATTTATTTAAAAACATCTTTAGGCAGGATAACATATACAGGCGAGATCTTACCGCTGTTTTACAATATGGTCCTGCAAACACATATTACAATAACAACAACAAAATTTAACCATCACAGTACAACAAAATAAACAACAGTTAAAACTTTGGTGGAAAACTATCCCCCGCCGGACACCAACCCGGTACTTCTGAGTCAAGGTTTCGGGGCCAGGAATATTACAGCTCAAGGTTATGCTTAACTACAACTTAACTACAATATGGTAAAAACTATCCCCCGCCAGACACCAACCCGTTATTTCTGAGTCAAGGTTTTGGGGCCGGGATTACCAGGTAGGACAAATACTGTACAATTACTTAAATAGATAAAAATAGTAGAAACTATCCCCCGCCGGACACCATCCCGGTATTTCTGAGTCAAGGTTTCGGGGCTGTCACAACTTTTATCTTAACTACAAACCTAACTAAACAATGGTAAAAACTATCCCCCGCCGGACACCATCCCGGTACTTCTGAGTCCAAGTTTCGGGGCCTGGAATAAATGTTAAAAGTATAGACCAAGAAAATATAAAAGGAAATGAATTGTGAAATCAGAAAAAGTGTTTCTTATAAGTAATTTTGAATAAATTAAGATTGACATTCTTGAATTCTGATTGCGATTTTGTTCCAAACTTTTGCTCCAGAGATTTTTAAAGAGCCATTCATTACAGAGCAATTTGGAATTGGGGTAGGGGGGGGGGGATAACATTAGCGAGTGAGCGTATCTCGGAGAATATCCATGTCGGTCAACAACCATTTCTATATCATTACATAGGCGGGAAGGCGCAACACCATTTATACATTTGTACATTAAACATGCAAGGGCACATTTGTACATGTTAAACATGCTAGGGCGTAATCTCTACGTTCATCAAAAAGTTTCCAATTATTTTGCTTAATAAGATCAATTCCACGAAAATTTATAAAATCAAAATTATTTTTAACTATTCTAGCAGCTCGTTTTTGTGGCCTTAATAGAATGTTTTTGTTTTTGTTATACGTAGTTCCCCACACTGAGATTGCATAGTCCATACAGGGTTGTATTGTAGTTCTATAAAGAATATTTTAGTGTCTTTAATGCCATAATTTTCTAATTTAGTTAGGAGAAGAGTATGATCAATGGAGTTAAAGCATTTAGATATGTCGAGAAAACAGGCTCCAATCATTTCATGGTCATTCAAAATTTC
>NW_022698958.1:11215-12934 GCF_011630105.1 Anneissia japonica | reverse complement strand
TTATTCATTATTGATTGTAATTTGATATTGATATTTTCTACCGATTTGTCAGTAGTGTAGATGACAACATCATCCGCATATATGCTACATGATCATGGAGGTCATTAATAAATAATGAAAATAAGATCGGTCCTAACACACTACCCTGTTGGATGCCAATTTCAACATTTGCTTTTTCAGATAATTTATTATGACATTTGACTACTTGTTTGCGCTGTGAAAGATAACTTTTAAACCATTTGATTTTAGTGTCTTTAATGCCATAATTTTCTAATTTAGTTAGGAGAAGAGTATGATCAATGGAGTCAAAGCATTTAGATATGTCGAGAAAACAGGCTCCATTCATTTCATGGTGATTCAAAGTTTCCATCCATTCATCTATAACTCGATGAAGGCAAGTGATGGTGGAGTGGTATTTTCTGAAGGCATATTGATCTACACTTATGAGATCATTTTCGTTTAGATAACTAACTAATTGATTTTGAATTTCTCTTTCAACAATTTTTGAAATATGGCAAACCACGGAGATGGGTCTATAGTTAGTCATCGTCTGCTTACATCCACTACCTTTATAGATAGGTGTTGTTTTTGCGAGTTTCCAATCCTCAGGAACAATATTCAGCCTAATAGACAAATTTATTATAGAGGAAAGAGATTTTGCAATATATTGGGAGACAACCCTAAGCAATTTTGAATCAAAATTCAGAATATCCAAATTACTGCTTTCGGACAGACCTGAAAGTGCATTTTCAATATTTTCAAATGTTACCATGTTAAAATTTAATTTGTGGATACATAAAGGATGTTTCCATTCAGGGGTAGTAGTACTTTCAAAAGATTTAGAGATTTCCTTTCCAATATTTGAGAAAAAATTATTAAAGCTTTCACAATTTAGGTCAGGGTGGACACTATTTCTATTTGAATCCTTCCCTATAGTTCTGCCTAGTTCCTCCCATATTTTTTTGAGTTATTTTTGTATTTGTTTTCAACATTATCAAAGTAATTTGATTTTGCTTTCCGAATTTTGCTTGTTACTAAGTTTCGTAGTTTACGATATTTGTTCAAATTGATATCACTCCCATATTTATCAGAAAGATGCTTTTTATGGTCTCTTTCATACATAATTTGTATTATATCTGGGCTCATCCAAGGAGTGAAACGATTTTTAACACGCATTGTCTTTAAAGGAGCATGTTTATTACATATATTTAAGAAGGAATCCCTCCATTCATTCCAGTATACATCAATATCATTATAATTATTATTACTATTTGACAGAATATTTGAGTTTCTTAGGTCAATTATGAATAAATCTGTACTGAAGTGTTTAAAATTTCTAAATGTAATTGTTCTATGCTCCTTAATGTTATTTAGTGCTTTAATGCACGTATAGATGAAACAATGATCACTAAGTGAAATTTTTGCAACTTCCGTGTAAATATGGCAATCAGGAATTGAAGTAAGAATCAGTGGGGAGGCTGGGGGATATAGCCCCCCCCCGGTCGGGGAAGCATATCCCCCCTCCCCCGTCGAGAAAGACGATAAATTTTGTCAAAAATATTTACATGTAATATTCGTTTAGCCACCATATTGTTTGTGTTAACTTTTCATCACAACAACCACAATAACAATAAAATAATAATAATAATAATTCAATGAGACTAATTAAAAATAATTTGCGTTCTATTATGACAAATGCTCATTTAGATAGCCTCATGA
>NW_022698958.1:1529-11060 GCF_011630105.1 Anneissia japonica | reverse complement strand
TTTGGAAGCTGATTTCAACATTAGAAAGCATAGCCTACATGAAGTCATATTATAGTAACTCGATGCCTATCAAATAAGTAATAAAAATTCGCCATAATTCATCAAATATCCGTGGCTTCCAGGGGGCTTCGCCCCCCTCGACCCCCACCGGGGCCCTAGGCGGTCCCCTGGCCCCCAGCCAAGTGAGACTCGATTCGCTTCACTAGCCCCCTCGTCGAGGCCTTTAGCCCCTCCGTCGGGCAGGTCCTGGCGCCACCACTGATTCTCATTACATTATGGTCTTCCTTCCATTTCTATAGCGCATGGTAGAGTGGATGATTGACAAACCAGGGAACAGTGAAATTAATTTCACTGTTCCCTGGACAAACTAACCACTAATTCGGATTCGCTCAGAGTTCGGTCATACATGTACATGTGTTTCTTATAGTTGACACGTGTTTTTAGCGTTGTTCGAAAGTAATAACCTATCAGACAATCACCTGAACAAAAAAACAAAAAAAAAACAGACAAACAAACAAAAACAAAAACAAAGTTTTTTTTTGTTTTTTTGCGGGGGGTGGGGCAGATGAGTAAATCTTAAGAACTTCAGACATTATAGATGTCCGAAAACGACACTTGGATATTTAAAATTTATGAAAACTACCTATCCTTCCACTTAAGCCCACCATGGTTGATTCTGAGGTAAGAGAATTATTGTAAGAATTTTAAATGCCAGAAAATGGCAGTTTAATACATAAAAACTAGCAAAATTATCCACTGAGCCCCATCAATTGAGGCTGAGGTGTGAAAAATGCCTGGAATGACACTTTAATACTCGGTTATTTTTTAACATTCAAAAAGGGGCACTCTATTTTTTTTCAACATTTGAAAGGGGGGAGGGAGGTTCTCAGACATCCTACACCCTGAGAGTTCTGAGAGTTCCACTGAGGCGACGTAATCTTACTTTTTCAACCATGGTGGGCCTGAGGTGTCTATCTGTGAAGTTCCCTCTCTGGGCACCTCTATGTTGAATTTCAGGATCCACTACTGCAAGGACCACCCCATCTGAACGGAAGTCAGAGAAAATTCTGGATCTGCGCCTGACAGTTGACAGTTTAAAAGGACCGCAAACAGGTCCTTACGCCTTGCATTTATAATCTTAAGTCAAAAAGAAAGAACATGCATTGTTGAAATTGGAATTGATGCATCACTGGCGGATTTACAAATTGTTTTGTAAAGCTTCAGAAAATTACCAAACTAAATAATATTAAAAATCAATCAAATATCAACTCAGTGAAGGTGCTAGAAGGGAGATTCCCCCTTGCACCCCTGCCAGGGCTCTTTCCAGAAAGAAACTATCACTCATGACATTCACGCCCCTTCTTTCTTACCGGGCTGAATCCACCCCTGTGCATTGATAACAGTAGCGGATCCAGGGTGTTCAAGGGGTGTATAAGAGACAGTTTACAAATTGTTTTGTAAAGCTTCAGAAAATTACCAAACTAAATAATATTAAAAATCAATCAAATATCAACTCAGTGAAGGTGCTAGAGGGTTTTAAGGGAGATTCCCCCTTGCACCCCTGCCAGGGGCTCTTTCCAGAAAGAAACTATCACTCATGACATTCACGCCCCTTCTTTCTTACCGGGCTGAATCCACCCCTGTGCATTGATAACAGTAGCGGATCCAGGGTGTTCAAGGGGTTCGGATGAACCCCCCCCCCTCTGTGAAGAAACGTAACAAAATACAACTGGGTCCTGGCTTACAAAAGGCATGCAACTTAATTACCTAGGCATAGGTTGGAAGATCGAACCAACTCGGCTTAGCCCAAATAGTTTTCAATTAAATAAATTATACACACTGTTTTTGGTTCGCCGTCGTAATAATTTATGTACGAAAGTGCGTTGTTCAGGCATCGGTTCATCGATCCATGGAAGAAAGACTACATATCCAACTACTCAATGTTGTTGGAATATAATAATATATTGCCTGTCTTTATTTTTTTCCCTCTATGATAGGCCTAAAAAATTAGATGAAATTACCTGACCTTTTTTCTTGAACTCTTCATTAAAAGACTCCTCAGAAGTCGGGAAAGCTCATTTCCGGCCATCTAGGAAAGGACCCCCGGACCCCCTTTCATTTTGGCGTTTTTTGGAAACATTTTGAACCCCAACTCTTTTAAATCAAATGCTGGATGTTCCCCTGGATAACGTATGTTAATGTACATTTAAAGAAAATGATTAGATACCATTTAGACATGTTATGCTATCAACAAATCTATCGCAGAAGAGGGCACTGCATTAGCGCAAAAGAACAGATACCCTAAGCAGATTAATAAAATTATTGTTTCGTCCTTCACCGGCTTTTTTAGCGGCGTTTACACTGCCAGTCCTTATACGTAAAGTATTAGCAAATTCCGGTAATAGGAATATTGGAAAATGTTTCATGTCCGCTTCATGTGGGCCGAACCTAGATATTTGAAGAGGTTGCGAGTTTTCTTTCGTCTATCTCGTATGTGAACCCGGACAAGCTTTAAAAACCAGTAAGTTCGTATAGCGCTAAACTAATCCTAGCTTAATGTTTTTGATCTAAGGGCTTTTGCGAATGCATCAAAGTCATCCAAAATACATAAAACCTTACGGGAAGATGACCCAATAAAGTTTAAAACGTTAACATCAAGGCCACTCCCTCATTATTCGGAGCATAAGGTCGAAGAAACGTTCGTTCTGTTACTTATAGACAACACCTTAACTGATGGAATAAATAGCCTTAAAATATTATAATATCAAAGGTACTTAAACGACGCTTCCTGACTGCTGAGCCAAGGGGGGTGGGGATGGGGGTATGCTGGGAACGAGCCCTTCCCTTGCGTTGCAACTGCCGTTTGATTATCTAAATGCATCATGATGGTAGGGGCGGATCTAGGTTCACATTTAGGGGTGGGGGGACAGACTTTTTTTATAAAAGCGCCAAAAAAGGGGGTGGGGTCCTCCCCCGGGAAAATTTTGATTCTTAGATGGCGGGAAATGAGCTTTCAGACTTCTGAGGTGTCTTTTAATGACTTTCAAGTTCTTTAAATTTTAAGGTTTTCCTCCGCTAGAAAACGGTCAGGTAAACTTCTCATTATTATTATGGGGGTATGCTGGATCCCTTGCGTTGCAACTGCCGTTTGATTATCAAAATGCATCATGATGGTAGGATCTAGGTTCACATTTAGGGGTGGGGGGTCAGACTTTTTTTTATAAAAACGCCAAAAAAAAAGGGGTGGGGTCCTCCCCCGGGAAAATTTTGATTCTTAGATGGCGGGAAATGAGCTTTCAGACTTCTGAGGTGTCTTTTAATGACTTTCAAGTTCTTTAAATTTTAAGGTTTTCCTCCACTAGAAAACAGTCAGGTAAACTTCTCATTATTATTACTGTAAATACTACTAGGCCTAGTAGCCCAACTATGTGTGTATGTACAGTACATAACAAAAAATGAGTCGCTGCATACATATTCTTTTTTTCAATAAATCGATAAACCCCAAATAAAACGGGTGTCGGGGGTCCTCCCCGGGAAAATATTGGTTCTTAGATGCCGAGAAATGAGTTTTGCCGACTTCAGAAGTGTCTTTTAATCAAAATTCAAGGTTTTCCCCTCTTGTAAACGGTCAGGTAATTTGTTCTCATTCTTATTACAGTAAATAGGCCTAGGCCTATGTGGTTACCGGTACACAGAGGTTTTTTTTCAAAAGGGGGGGGGGGTTTGGTCAGGACCCCTGAACCCTCCCCCCAGATCCGCCAATGTGATGCAGGTGGCAGTGCCACAAATGACAGTTGGATGAATACCAAATTACCGACTCAACTTTCTTGAAAACAAGTTTTCCGAATGCTAAATTGCCTACCACTTTGCAGAAATCCAGTTTCATATCATAAGAGGGCCCGGATCTTCATTTCCTGCTGCAAGTACCCTCTTACTTTGCTCTCTCCTGTGAAATTGGTTCCACTACTCTCTAGTAATGGTTGAAGATGAACAGTTAGGCCTATGTGAAATGCACAACCTCAGTTAATGTACCAAATTAACAACAGTAATTCTTTTTTTTTGTTTTGTTAATGTAATGGTCATAATGGATTCATTCGCGCCTGAATCCCCTGTTATCAAATACCTTTTCAACCATCCACATTCAATCTACAACATTTGTGTTTAGTCATCTATCCAGGGTCTTTCCTAACGTACGGTTTTTGAGTTTCGGGAAGTTCAAGTCATTTACAGTATCGAGATTGGGATTGGTCAAAAGCCTGGATATAGAAAGTTTATTTAAGGCGTGGTATAATATAGTAAGCCTCACTTTACGAAATTGAAGAGGAAGGCAGTCATGGGAATTGTAAGTTGTACAATTTTATATTATTAATGATAACATTTGAAGATAATATTACGGAGCCTCTAAAAGGACATGGTTAGAAAAAATATATTAAAATATTTCGAGGGAACGAAATAATTTCGAGAGAACGAATATTTCGTTCGAACTAGATATTATTTCTAAGGAACGAAATCATTTCGAAATATTATTTCGTTCCCTCGAAATAATTTTTTTTTCTAACCATGTCCCTCTAGTGGCTCATTTCGAGGGAACCAATAATTTCGTTCCATCGAAATAATACTTCGTTCGAACGAAATATTATTTCGTTCCCTCGAAATGATTTTCTTCCCTCGAAATGTTATTTCGTTCCCGCGAAATATTATTTCGTCCCCTCCAAATAGTTTAATATTTTTCCTAACCATGTCACTTTTATTTGGAAAGGAACGAAATGTTATTTCGAGGGAATGAAACGTTATTTCGATGGAACGAAATAATATTTCGAATGAACGAAATAAATTTCCATTCCCTCGAAAGAGTTTAATATTTTTTTCTAACCATGTCCCTTTAGGGGCGCCGTAAAATCCTATAAGAAAGTTCACGAAAAACAAAGAAAAGAATTCCCCATGGTTAAGAGTCAAAATTGACTAGATTGGTTTATACGTAGTAACACATAGGCCTGTAGGCCTGGTACCGATATTCACTCTATGTGATTCAGGGAATGAAATTCTGGTTTATTGCTCAAAATGTCTCAAGATATAAAGTTGAATGAATTTTTCTTATTTTGAGGCTGCATTTATTTGTTATGATACAATGAAAACAATTAGGGCCTAGGTGTCCCCAATAGGGATTAGTTGACAATTTACCACGTATACTCAGGAAGTATCACCTTGATGTCCGCTTAATATGGGTTGGCCGTAGTATTAAAAGATACCTATTTCCCCTCGTTCCACGGAAAAGTGTCCCCTTAATAAGGGTGTCCTCTGAATAGGGGTGTCCCAAAGGAGGGGTTCTATTGTGTGTATATACATAGAACCAAGTATGGTATATAGGCCATGCTGTAGTCGCCACCGAAATATACAGTCGCAGCCAAATGGCCTTTTCTACGAACGAATAGCCGACACCGAGGATACTGTGGGCGTGCCCTACGAAATATTACCGTATTTCTAGGGAACGAAATAATATTTTGTTCCCTCGAAATATTATTTCGTTTCCTCGAAATATTTTGATATTTGTTCAAACCATGTAGGGACGTAGGGGCTCCGTAGCGATGGCCAAAACACATTAAAATGATTAAATGGTATGTAGGGCAACGATACGGCATATAGGTGAATGAAAGTAAGAGATTCAGTGTGACGACAGTTATCATGGTTGTTTTATCGATTGCACTACAGATCGGGGGTGGATGCAGGGGGTGCAGACTATGCGATCACACACCTCTAAATTGTATTAAGAAAAATAATTGGTGTATTGTTTTGTTGATACATTAATTTTATCACTAATAGTACCGTACCGGTAAGATTTTAAATGTATGAGAGTGGAATTTTCGAGCACCTTGAAGTCCATATTCTCACAATTTTCGCACCTCAGCCCCACCCATGGTAGGGTTGAGGTGGTGTGCATTCACGCGCACCCCCTATTGCCAAATCCTGCATCCGCCATAGCAGATTATGCTTGAAGCATCTAAACACAATGAGGTAAAAATTAAATTACGTCTTTGTTGAAGTGAAAGACAAGAAGTTTCTGCAGGTTGGCATAACCCCCAACCTATTTTAAAAAATCTTCGAGATGGCCTTCTTTGAATCTTACGATTAATTGATTGATTTTTATATTGGGGTCCCTACTCAGGGTGGCAATTATTAATTGCCACACAAAGCTTGTTACAGTAACATCTCCCAATTACGAACCTCATATTTACAAGCTCTCGATTTTACGGACCGAAATTGTGGCGATTATTACTAAATGATCGTTTTTAACTACAAACACTTTAAAATGTATTTAAACATTTTCAGAAATAATTTAAATTGTTACATCAGCTAAGAGAGAAAACATTCAAACCAATAAAGTGATATAAAACGTAAAAAGCAAGAAATATCAATCGTTTTCAGTCGAGATACAGTAGAACCCCTATCGTGAAATTGTTCCCTTAATAGGAGTTTATGGCATGTTTTCGTATAATGATGACATAGATTCTTTATAATTTTAATTTAATTGACATAGAATGAGTTTAATTACATTTTAATTACTTACAACTCATTTATAACAATAATTTGTAATGCAATAAATAATTCATTTAAGATATGAAATTAACAGATATTAAATTAAAACTACAAAAGTTGTATATGTTCCCGATATTGTTTCTTTATTCGAGTGCAATGTTAATGACCAAAAAAATATTCTTTTTAAGAAATTGAGCTTTTTATTGGATGCACAAGATAGAATACTACGGTATTAATGGATGTACTAACTTAGGAATCGGGTTGCAGGCTGTCCATATAGATTACAATCCTATATCAAAATACACAAAACAAGAAATCTCCATGGTCATTACTGAGTAGCCTATTGAGTCGCATTAAGTGACCACTGCCGTCAGATCATGATGGCACAATGAGTGAACATCACTATATAGGCCTAACTTGTAATTAATCTATTCTCAGACCAGTTGTTTCCGCCATGGTCAATAACTCCGCTAACCGCATGTTTGAGAACATGACGTTTTTAAGTTTCAATAAAGATTTAATACGCTCAATTGAATTTGTTCATGTCTTTGTTATTGAACATTGTTTTTAAACCGATTCAAAGTCGGAGTAGAGAGAAAGAATGGGAATGGGAACGCGATAGAGAGGTGATGGAGCGGGTAGTGGGCGGATCCAAGGAAAATAAAATTACCGACAGTACGACTGACGACTTGAGGACGCAATCAGGAAGGAATGCGAACCACACATCATGTGTGACACATGCAAAAAGTGGTCTACCGTTATCATCCTTGGGCGCAGATGCAGGATTTGGCGGTAGGATGCGTGAGAATCCATACGATTTTGAGAATAGACCTTTCCGGAGTGTCAATCAAACTTATCAACTGACTAATCAGAACAACGCTAGGGAAACGCGCGTGTCTCACAAACACACGTGTTGTCCCACAAACGCACGTGTTCGCGTATGTTTTAACACTGTCGTCTTGTGGGACCTTAGCAACTATATCCAAGGGGCGGGGCTTAGCGGAAAGGTCTATATATAGGCCTATGGACCTCTAGACTGGGCTCCAGTCCCTAATCTTTATTTTTAAATCGGTTTTGGCAACAATGGCGTTCCATATTACCTATTTGCTTGGCGTTTCATAGTATACTTTTTCTTGGATTTCTTTTTCTAATTCGCATAAAAGTTTTTCGATATATACCGTCGCTGGTGGCGCTCTCCAAAATTAGCCATTCTAGGAAAACCTATAATTAGAGACTTGTGGCAAGTCTAATGGACCTCTAGGTGCCCAGGAATACTCCCATACTTTAAAATCTTACCGGTAATTTATATCAATTATACAATACAACAATTATTTTTCTTAATACAATTTAGGGGGTTGCAATTGCACTCTGCACCTGCATCCGCCCTGGTCACCTCTATGGGTGGCACGGTTACTGCAACTGTATCATTTTGGTCTGATGTATGCCGCTAGTCTACTGTATTTGTAGCTTCGTGTGCTACATTGACCGACCCCTAGGGGTGGGGGGGGGGAGGGCAGCGGGAGAGGAGATGGCAGGGCCCCCTTTCTAGGAGAAAAACACAATTCGTAGGGGAGAAGATATATTTATTTTTTTAACATATTATAGACACTAAAAACGATTAAATAACATTTTCTAGGGGATTCGCCCTTAACTAATTTCGAGCGACGCCTGACCACGCCCACTGCGTTTACGTCGAGGAAATTCCCCTTATTCGGGAAATTGCCTTTCCTCTGCTATAAAAGCAAACTCGTATGTAAAATATCCCGGCGTCGGATCTGCTCAAGACTCAAGTCTGTCAGAAATATTAGCACTAAAAATACAAACAGGGCGTATGTGGGTAGTTGCTGGGTAACGGATTTACTTTGATCTTCGTGGGCACATCTACTTCTTCAAGACCCGGTGTTGTTTGCTCGATAAAGAAAGATAAAGACCGTACCACAGAAAACGTCTAGCGTACGATTTACATAAATTCTATCTTGACACTTTTTCATCAGCAGTTTCTCAGTAAAGGGTGTTAGTGCAGGGCGCCCAGAGAAATTGCGTTTTGGTTCTTAGTCAAATTGGAACATTATTCTTCGAATGATTTTTACTTTTAATTTGTTTTAAATATGGCCTATTTGTACGGAAGCCCGTTAGTGTCAACAGTGAATAAAAATTTCAAATCAGTTATCTGGCGGCCGCCACTTAATTATCTGGCGGCCGCCACTTAATTATCTGGCGGCCGCCACTTAATTATCTGGCGGCCGCCACTTAATTATCTGGCGGCCGCCACTTAATTATCTGGCGGCCGCCACTTAATTATCTGGCGGCCGCCACTTAATTATCTGGCGGCCGCCACTTAATTATCTGGCGGCCGCCACTTAATTATCTGGCGGCCGCCACTTAATTATCTGGCGGCCGCCACTTAATTATCTGGCGGCCGCCACTTAATTATCTGGCGGCCGCCACTTAATTATCTGGCGGCCGCCACTTAATTATCTGGCGGCCGCCACTTAATTATCTGGCGGCCGCCACTTAATTATCTGGCGGCCGCCACTTAATTATCTGGCGGCCGCCACTTAATTATCTGGCGGCCGCCACTTAATTATCTGGCGGCCGCCACTTAATTATCTGGCGGCCGCCACTTAATTATCTGGCGGCCGCCACATAATAATGGGTACCCAGGTTGCGGTATAGCATTATCTTGATGTAGAACAGGCCATTAAAGAGCATGATTGGCCTAGCATTTAATATACGGTAGCATTTAGCCTAGCTATTCATTTTAGCTACAGCTTGTAATAGCTTATAGGCCTAATAGCAGTCATATAGTCATTCACAAAATATATCTATATCCTTGCTGTAGCACATCAACTGTATTATATGTTCTATTTTGCTGTTTATGTGAGTGTGATATTGTCTGTTATAGCTGAGTTAAATATTAAAGGGCATTATATGATTAAAAGCATACTAGTAGCTGGTCACCATCTATACCTTATAATGGCAGTCATATAGCACCAA
>NW_022698958.1:0-1382 GCF_011630105.1 Anneissia japonica | reverse complement strand
AGATGTTTGCAACGATATTCGTTATAGTTAAACACGTCAAGCGTTGGCGCCGATAGGCGTTACCGTTAAGCAATTTAGCACATTACCATTTAAAAGGCGTTTGCAACGATAGGCATTAGGGTTAATCACGCCAGCAGTTTATCGTTGAATAGGCGTTTGCAATGATAGGCATTAAGGTTGAGCAGATTAGGTGAATAGGCGTTTGCGAAGATAGGCGTTAGGGTTAAGCACGTCACTGGTTTACCATTGAATAGGTGTTTGCGGACGATAGGCTTTAGAATTAAGCAAGTCAGGCGTTTGCGCCGATAGATTATATGGTTATTTTGTGGATTAAGTTTGGAGCACGTCAGTATTTTACCATTGAAGAGACGTTTGCGACGATAACAAATAGGACAAATAACATATTCAATTGCAAATGACCGGTGAAAATGCCTATACATTATAAGCGTACACAGTTGAAAATCTTATTAACCCTAATTCCTCTTCATTAATATGCAATGGCTGGTGCGAACATCTATTTATTAGCGGACATGGTAAAATGGCTGACATGTTTATCCTTAAAGCCTATCGTCGCAAACGCCTGATGATTTGCTTAAACCTAACGCCTATCATCGCAAACGCCTATTTAATGACATTCTTTTAATCGCTATTTAATGCTTCCTAGTGATGTTATATTTTGTGAAATGGGTGCTATATGACTGCTATTATAAGCTATAGCTATTGTATAACAGCTACGAACATGCTTTTAATCGCTATTTAATACTTAACCCTGTAATTGCTATATGACTGCCATTATAAGGTATAGCTGGTGACCAGCTAATTGTATGCTTTTAATAACTATTTAATGCCCTTTAATATTTAACCCAGCTATAACAGACAATATCACACTCACATAAACAGCAAAATAGAACATATAATACAGTTGATGTGCTACAGCAAAGATATAGATACATTTTGTGAATGGCTTTATGACTGCTAATTTTGTGAATGGCTATATGACTGCTATTAGGCCTATAAGCTATTACAAGCTGTAGCTAAAATGAATAGCTAGGCTAAATGCTACCGTATATTAAATGCTAGCCAATCATGCTCTTTAATGGCCTGTTCTACATCAAGATAATGCTATAACGCAACCTGGGTGCGATTTTTTTTTCCGTACGAAACATTTGCATGAAACTTCACTCGGGCCATCTCGGATTGACTCGAGTGAGTACGATACGAGGAATAAGAGCAGACACTTCGCAATGTTGTGACGCTCGAGTTTTACTATTATTGTTGTGTACGTCACTGTGTAACTAACTGTGACCATCTTGGATATTATTAAATGTTAGTATATTATCGACAACAACAACAGCTAGTACCTCCTGTTATACAGTGTAGAT
>NW_022698957.1:296-581 GCF_011630105.1 Anneissia japonica | reverse complement strand
AGCCAAGCCAAGTCTAGACTAGCCTAGCCTAGCCTGGCCTGGCCTACTGTCAGTATACATTCATAGTCAAGAGGTTTGGATGAGGTTTGCAGTGTGTTTTTAGAAGTTTGCGGTGTACTTCAAGGTATTTTTAACAGAAAATCAGCCTGTTAAACCAAGAAATAGGTTGTTATGTACATTAAACATGATTAAATTTTTCAATTGAGATACCAAGGAGTTCTACAGTACATGTTACAGTCATAATCAGGAGGCTTGGATGGGGTCTTTGCGGTGTGTTTTAGTGGT
>NW_022698957.1:0-223 GCF_011630105.1 Anneissia japonica | reverse complement strand
TGTTTAATTTTTTTAATTGAGATACCAATGAGCCCTACAGTACATGATACAGTCATAATGAAGTGGTTTCGATGGGGTTTACGGTGTGTTCTTAGAGGTTTGCCGTGTGTTTTAAAGTATTTTGCACTGAAAATCAGCCTGTTAAACCCAGAAATTAATTTTTTTTTAAATTCAGCAACCAATGAGTCCTACAGTACATGTTACGGTCATAATCAGGAGGCTT
>NW_022698956.1:0-793 GCF_011630105.1 Anneissia japonica | reverse complement strand
AATAATAACATACAATCCTCATTTCCCGGTTAGTAATTTACCATAACCACCCCACCCCACTCCCCATATAGAAAACAATACGACATAGGGCTTATCTTATTTATAATATAGGCCACCACACGTGTGTTTGAAACTAAATATAAGCATTTTCATCATGGTTGTATTTATTACAAACACATTCTTTCACCATCTATACACATTGAGGCCCTTCTTTTGGGTTAAAATGATCTATCTTAAATTTGTCTTTCTTGAGTTTGGGACTATTATGTGTTAAAATAACTTAAAAGGATAAAACTTAAAAAAGCCCTAAAAAATGCGCGCCAAGCGCGCAAAATATTTTTGTGTTTTTAATTCTAATTTCGTCGGAATTGATGAAAACTATCTAAAATGTGCAGTTTACAGAGGAAATTGCCCTACCGTAACAAGAAATGCGCGCAAAGAATTTGAGAATTTTAGGTACTTTCTGAGGATGCATTTGTCAAGGAGTGGGGAAAGATTTCCAAAGATGGATATTTTCCCCTTGTCCCCCGGTGTTTTTAATTCTAATTTCGTTGGAATTGATCAAAACTCCCTAAAATGTGCAATTTTTAAAGGAAATTGGGCCATGTTAACAAGAAATGCGCGCGAAATTTGAGGTTTTTAGGCACTTTCAGGGAATGAAAGGGCATTTATAAATGGGGGGGGGGGAATTTTTCAAAGATAGATATTTTCTCCTTGTCCCCAAGCTGTTACGCCATCGGGCAGCATAGATCAAAGGAGTTATGACAGTTTTTGAAGTGGAGAAGGGGTTGCA
>NW_022698955.1:0-855 GCF_011630105.1 Anneissia japonica | reverse complement strand
TTTACTATATTTAAAATCCAGTTAAACTTACAGTAAAATTTAGAGACAAAAGTAAGTGATTTCCCATGAGTAACCATTTTAATTAATCCTGGCAACTACCCCCACTCAGATCTAAAAATAAACCCTGTAAACAGAAGTATAAAAAAAACTCCCAAGATTAGTATAATTATTAGCTCTTTGAGACGCAATCGGCTGGTACTAGGACATTTCGCCGAATGCCAGTTTGCCGATAGACGTTTGGCCGACAGACAGCTGACCGAAAGAAAATTCACCGACACCGGAATTCGCCGAAATCGAATTCGCTGAATAGACGATTCGCCGACAGCCAATACGCCGACAAACATTTCGCCGACAATTTATTTTTGTGATGTGACTGATGATTCTTCGTCGTAAGGACATTTCGTCGAATGCCAGTTTGCCGACGGACGTTTGGCCGACAAACAGTTGACCGCAAGAAAATTCACCGACACCGGAATTAGCCGAAATGGAATTCACCGACTGTACGATTCGCCGATCGCCAATTCGCCGACAACCAATTCGTTCGTTTTGAGAAAATCGACCTCAAAGATAAACTAACCTGTACAAATAATATGACTAGAATTACAGAATATGTGCAGAGAACACTGTTTTGGCAAGAAAATCCACTTACAAAGTATACAATCATAAAATATAAGTACCAAATTATTCAAAAACATTCAAATCAAAATTTTGTAAAAAATTTTTATTTTCGCCTGTTTTGGTAAATATCTCAATTATAATAATTTTCGCCTGTTTTGGTGAAAATTTCAATATGATTTCACCAACGATGTGTCTCATTTCGAGACCTCACATCATGGTGGGATTTCCTTCCAGTAG
>NW_022698954.1:0-1222 GCF_011630105.1 Anneissia japonica | reverse complement strand
GCCTGGGGTGCACCCGGAGATGCGAAAGAAATTTCAGCTCCTGCATGCGGTTACCAGTTCTCAGCTGCAAGTGGTTTCTGTCGATGAAAACGCGATCGCGATCGCTGCCAAGTTCGTCGGCTTCCTCCATCTTCTCGATCATCTCGTCGGATATCAACCGGTACTCGTCGTCGTGAGAAGCCACGTATGCCTCCGTTCCGAAGCTGCACAGCAGGAGCTGTCGCTTGCGACCGAATTCTTCCACGAACCGGAACGGCTTCTTGTTTCCGCTCGGCATGGAAGTCATTATATTCTTGCATTTTTTGCCGCATATTCCTGTCGTTCGCTCCAGCGTTTCCAAAAGATCTTCCATCGTGCCGGCGTTGTTCCTGTTGCCGATGATCAAGTACCTTTCCCCTTCCAAGAGTTCCGTGTTATCGGGATCGACTAGCTGGTCCACTACCGTCTTCAGTATCTTCAGTTCGTCCGGCATAATTGGATCGATCAAAGAGAAGGCGAACAGGAGATCGGCCGGGTCTGATTGCGACTCGGCGATCACTTCGGTGTGCAGGGAATGCCGATCCTGTTTCGCCAGCCACCTCCTGTGAGCCGCTATCACGCGGGAGGAGTGGCAACACTGGTTCTCGTCGGGCATTCTTTGATTTTCGTCGCAGATGAACTTAGGTGGGCATCCGTACACTTTCACCACGCCGAAGATCAAGCCGAGCAGACGCGTGAGCTCGAACACGCGACCTCTAAGTCTGGAGTCGGTTCTCAGGCCGAACTTCAGATTCAACTGTTCCAAAACCAGAGCTAGCTTGTCCCAAGTAAGCATGAGCATCCTCTCGCAATACCATGCGTCGCTTTCAAAACGTCTCGGGTACATTTTCAACTCGAGCATGCGAAACGTCTCCATGACCAGGTGTCTGATGGTGCCGTACTGCATCCTGACGTCGATAAAATCCAACTCGTTCTCGTATCCTTCCATCTGCTTCGGCACGACGACGTCGTCGCTCGGAGGAAACTCGAACGTCGAGATCCTCGTGTCTATCGAGTAACACACGTCTTTCTCGTTCATCGCCATGAACGTAGCACTATCGCACACGTTCACCGCCGTCCTGACGCCGTGTCGTGTGGCTCCGGTGTTGGGATCGACCACCTTCTCCGTGCGTTCCGATCTGGTGCATCCCGAATCAAGCTCCTCCTTCATGATCGCCGCTTCCTGGCTGCTCTCGACGGCCAA
>NW_022698953.1:493-680 GCF_011630105.1 Anneissia japonica | reverse complement strand
CCAAATGAAAGCCATTGATATCCAACATGTCGGCATTTCCTGTAAGAAGAGAAGTACAATAAAAAATCAGAGTGACTAATCTTACACCATTCAAAAATAATTAGTATTGATATTACAATGTCTTTATAAGGAATTAATCATTCTGGCACTAATCATCAATGATAATTTTTGTTGAAAATATATATTC
>NW_022698953.1:0-476 GCF_011630105.1 Anneissia japonica | reverse complement strand
AAAGCCCATATTCAAATGCATTGCAAAGTGGTGTAACATAGCAATTATTTTATTAATATTAATAAACAATTATTTTGAATAGAATTTATTATTTCATTAATATAATACTTTTTTGTAATATAAAAATGAAAATTAGTTTAAAAATTACAAATGAAGATAAATCAATATATGTATAATAGACTATCTTGTTTCTCAATCTTTTCTAATGTACAGTAATAATAATTCCCCTGTATTTTGACCATCAAAATGGCTGGACATTTGACCCTCTACTAGTTTTTGATCCAGCATGGAACAAGCAGGGCCACGCCTAAGGCGGGTGGTTACATTTCCGAGAAGAATGCCGAAAATTTGTCTTTGAACTAATCTGAATGCTGTATATAACCATTGCCAATGTATTATGCAGAAGTTAAGTCTGTGCACATTTTTCCAAGCCATTTTCCGCGCAAATTTGAGCTAGCTTTCAAGGCATCATCCAC
>NW_022698952.1:0-1545 GCF_011630105.1 Anneissia japonica | reverse complement strand
TCTGCATTTGAACACGGCAAAATACTATAGAAAGTTTCATTTAGATAAATTGATAGGTTTTTTTTTTAGATATGTAGGTCTGGGACGTTAGAAATTTAAATGACCTTCGAATTTACACCATGAATTGAATCGTCACCAAAACTAATAAGCCCTTCTTCGTACCTTCCAAAAGTTTCATTCAGATTGGTCCGTTTTTGAAATATCTGGTGTGGGGTGTTTAACTTTAAATCACTTTACCGTAAATTCACGTATAATCGCCGCGGCGCTTATAACATTTTTGGAGGCTTCAATGCGGCGCTTATTTCAGAGCGGCGCTTATTCGAGAGTGGCGCTTATAAAAACAAATTGGCGAGGTGCTTTCCATGCTCGTTCCCATGTTACCTATTTCACGTATTCCCGTAGTCTATCATAGGTCTTATCATCATAAATAACGTTTATAATGAAATGCTTGTCTTCATTGTATTATTTGTTCATTTTAACACTGTCATTGTATTTACAACCCTGTTTCTCAAAGTGTTTTTA
Organism: Anneissia japonica; assembly: GCF_011630105.1. Taxonomy (NCBI): domain Eukaryota; kingdom Metazoa; phylum Echinodermata; class Crinoidea; order Comatulida; family Comatulidae; genus Anneissia; species Anneissia japonica. The sequence continues at coordinate 1,023 of NW_022698952.1, read as the reverse complement.
CACACAGCGTAATACAATTTAACTCTCGATTAAGCACCGAGGCGCTTATTCGAGAGCGGCGCTTAACAAAAAAAAATCACTATTGGTGCGGACACTTTTTTAAGTCCTTCATAGGCGTTCTATTGTATGAGCTAAAAATGCACTGGCCTACGGAAGGTCGGCTCATGTAGCACTATTGCAGCTATATTTCGTCGCGTTAGTTTCCATGTATATTTATTACCTCGTTATTATTATTATTAATACTGGGAAAAGCCATTGTTTTTGTTCTGATTTTTTTCCCCTTTTTTTCTTTCATATATTTTTCCTATCTTTTTGCACTGTTTTTTTCTGGCCGTCACTTTGGTCACTTCCCATGCTTAGAATTTTTCTGTGCTTTGCCGAACCGAAGCATAATCCTAGGCCATATATCAAGGATGTGCCTCCTAATATTTAGTGTCAATCTATGGTGGGGTGTGCATGTGAGGAACAATTAAAGTGATTTAAGGTCAAACAGTTTATACCTGATATTTTAAAAACCGGTCAGCTGATGTGAATGAAACTTACGGGAAAGTTTAATCAAGTTACAAGGAAAAATTGTTGTGTTAGTGACGATCTAGTGAAGGGTGTAAATTTGAGGATCTTTTCAATCTTTCCGGACCCAGAGCTAAATATGGCTAAATGTAACATTCTATAATACTTTGTAAACGTCTTTTAAAAAAATGATTAAATTTTTGTGACGATCGGCAGTATGATGTGGATCTGAGGACCATTTAAAGGAAAACGTCCCAGACCACATGTTTCGAAAACAGATCAACTGACCTGAATGAAACATTCGGAAAAATATAAACCAAGTTACAAGGAAGAAATTATTATGTGCTGGCGACGAATCAGTCAAGGGTGTAAATTGGAGGGTCATTTCAATTTTTGAGAACCCAGACCTAAATATCTCTTTTAAAAAATCAATGGGTATAATTTAAATCTTGTATTACAGTTTGTCAAGGTCGAGTAAAGAAATAATTAATTTTTTGTGACGATCCGGAGTAG
>NW_022698951.1:0-677 GCF_011630105.1 Anneissia japonica | reverse complement strand
AAAGCAGTTAGGTACTGTTTACAGTGATAGTCAACAATTTTTCCAATGTTTTCATTGGGAAATATATATATCAGTTTATGTTGAGAAACTTTTTTGATGAGAATTAAAAATCCCAGAAAAAGTATACTATGGAACGCCATGCAAATAAGTAATATGGAACGCCATTTGTGCCAAAATCGATTTATTCTTAAGCATTTCAACTGATTAAGACAAAGATTAGGGACTGGAACCCAGTCTAGGCAAGGAGATTGAGCAACCCTTCATTCATATTAAGGGAATTTACGCCCAGAAACTTTGAAGTTATTAATATTTTGGTTATAATAGAAAATATTCATTTTTGGTGACGTCACACTCACATTAGTTAACATGCATACGTCATAAGCTAGACACGTCACCTTTTCCTGGTAAGGCAAACTTTCCCGGCGTGCTTTTTTCATGGATAAACAAACACCACTGCTTTGCACATGAATGCCTTGCCCAAGCCAGGGCTACAAGAGCCGCATTGTTAGCATTGTATAATACTTAAATAAGGTACCTCTGCAAATGAATTATTCTTAGTTATTTTTTTTTCTTATTTTAATTCATTTCTTCCGAAAGTGTACTTTCTATCACATAATTCCACTGTCTTAGTTAGGCCTAGTCTTATGCCTCATCGTCCCCCGCTACACAGTACATCA
>NW_022698950.1:0-534 GCF_011630105.1 Anneissia japonica | reverse complement strand
ACATTCCTCTACCAACAAATTTGACCATCTTTTCACGAATTGACAATGGCAAAGATTTGGTATTTTGTGGTCCTTCATTCAGTTGTAAATCTGTCAATGAATTGGCTTAAAATGTAAGCCTGTTGTGATTTATATATACGTATATATGTAGACACTAAATTACAAGGAAACAGTTACCCGAGATTACCTTAATACCTTATTTACACACTGCTAAGTGTCACCGTTACAAACGTTCTACAGGTTCATGAACCTTCAAGTTTATCGATTCCACTTTGTATTTGTTTCTTTGCAGTTTTAGTGATACCTAGAGATGATTGCGTTTTTATATTTGAAAGACAGTAATATTGACTGATAAGACAATAAAACCAGCAAATTCAAAGTTACTACTGAAAAATATACTAAACCACCACTTAACCAAAAGTTCTAGATAGTGTTATTATAATAGTCGGCTGTTATATAAGGAACAGCTCTATTAAGAAAATGTAGTAGAGTTCACCATAAACAACCTAGGCCTATGGTTATTGAAGTGAAATT
>NW_022698949.1:0-510 GCF_011630105.1 Anneissia japonica | reverse complement strand
CGGAATTGTACTATATTAAGAAGACAATTGTAAGATGCCTATTTTGAAAAATACATTAACGTGAGCCAAAGGAAGCAATTTGAAGAAATAATTAATTATGCCTGCATCTGCATGTGTTCTTGAAGTTCTCATATGTTAAGCCCTGTTCAGACCATCACATTTTACGGTATTTGACAAAAAAGCATGTGACATGCCTAAATATGGTCATGATGACATCACATCACATCACATCATGACCATATATAGGCACATCATGACTATATATTAGACTAGAAAAAAAATCTGAAAAAAATGAGTTAGGGGGAGTGGAATGTTAGAAGCAATCCACATAGCCAGATATCCTAATTAATCCCTTCTGGTCACCCTAAGCCCTGTTGACACTTGATTTTACTACTTGTATACAAATGACGGCCATTTTGAAAAATGGCCGCCAAATTTATCTAACATGTGCATAAAATTGAAACTAAATAAGCTACAGATATGATTTTGGTGTCTAAACTCATAATTTCT
>NW_022698948.1:0-697 GCF_011630105.1 Anneissia japonica | reverse complement strand
CTTAGATGTTATATAGAAAGTATGTTTTACGATAGTAGGCCTACATGAAAAGCACACCTACAACACGAGTGCGGTACCATTATTTTCATGATAAATGAAGGGGGTGGATGGCTACCGTATCCACCCCTAGATCCGCCATTGTTCAAACACACCTATAATGTGTTTAAAAAAATTAGGCCTATAAAAATTATCTAACAAGATCATCAAATTCCATACTTTAACAGTGGCGGATTTAGAATTTAAGGGGGTGGGGGAGGGCTCCCCTTCCCATTAGAGACTTTTTTTGAATTAGTAGACTGTTAGACCTTATATGTCATATAGAAAGTATGTTTTACGATAGTACACACCCACAACACGAGTGAGGTACCATTATTTGTATTCATGATGAATGGATGGCGTGAACATGTGACAGGATGAGATGGGACTTAGTTTGCCAATTCATTTCAAATGTCATACTACAGGCGCCGGAACTTCGTGATTGATATTCAGGGGGGTGTCATTACTGCTCACAAAAACAGTCTACAGGTCTTTATGTATAATCGTTGTCATATTTCAAGAAAAAAATAGGGAAAAGGTTATGTACATGGACATATACCATGTACTGGTATATATATATATATATATATATATTCCTCGCCACTGAAGAAGGACTAGTGTTGTCCGAAAGCTCTGGTTCTATTTCTGGCTGTTTACTTAC
>NW_022698947.1:0-2176 GCF_011630105.1 Anneissia japonica | reverse complement strand
TTAATGTCGCGAAAACGGCCGAAATTATCAATTCGCGAAAGTTTCTGGTTTACAGTATTTAGGCTCAGGTAGGCCTAGGCCTATGTATGAAGAATATGTAAAAATATCAACTTTTTTAGAGCTCAGTAATTGATTCTGAAAAACTGTTAAAAAAAAAAATGATGTAGAGAAATGCCATCAAATGGGCTTAAAAAACTCTAAAACCCTGGAGCGCAATGGCGCTTCCGTCCCCTTGACCCCCAACCAGGGCTCTGCCCCTGGACCGCGATGGGGGCCTAGGCGGCCCCCTATACCCCGGCCTATTTCAATTTACTCTCCTGTTACTTTCAAATTTCTCCTGCTACTCAAATTCTTAAATAAACCCCTGCAATATCACTTTTCAGATAATTTAAAGAACGTTTCAGGTCATTTTCAGCATTCCAAAACTTACGTGCTCACGGGCGTTACAGTAAGACGTAGGGCGTACGCATGTGTAATTCTTTAAAATGCTCAAAATTACTCTTTTTTAAAAACTAATTACAGCATATTTTACCATATAAAAAACTTTTCAATCACACGCACTTCCTGAGGGTCAAATTACGGCGGATCACCAAACTCGTCCTCAGTGACAAGTTCAAATCTAGTTTAATCAATGATTTCGTGTTCTCGTCTGATATGTAAAATACATTTAAGTAATGCGTGTAATATTTTAAGTATGCACCACGTGGGTTGCTCTGTTACACTGTGTAGGTACTGTAGAGCAGAGTGACGGCAGTAGGCACCAAGGCCTACAGTAGTAGTAGCAGTTTAATCTGCCAAGGCTAGGCCTAGCCTACTAATAGGCCTAGCTAGGCTACAGTAGGTCCTGATCGTAAGTCCTTGATCATCGCAGTGAAAAATTTGGGTGACAGACAATTCGGCATATTTCCAGATGATCACACCCAAGCCATTTTTGAATAATCCTTGTTGGAACTTTATATATATATATATATATATATATGTCCTGATACATAATCATGCTGAAAATGCATTAAATACAGGTTTTCTGGAGATACTATTGCTCCACTAACTCCCAAAAGTAGGCTACTGTCCTTGCTCCACGATCTCCTCCCTCCCCCACCACGATATCGTTCTAAACTAAAAGGAGAATATTATGCCTAGGCTAGGCCTTTGACTTTTGTAATTTTTTCAACTTTTGTGTTATATTTAGAAAAACTTTTGAATTACTGTACCTCGTTGGTGTGCTAAAAATATTGGATCAAGTGCGATCTACGGACCCCGTGTAAGTAGCTCAGGTCCAATATCTTCTACAGTAGTAAGGAACTCTAACGGGATATTCCATTTTCTGCACAGGTTATCTAATTATTCAAAGAATTTCCAACCTGATCATCATGCTATGCGATCGCGAGAGGATGTAAACAATGATTTAACAACCGTATTGAGGACGTTCGTGGCTTATGATGGTATTTGTCTTTTCGTAAGTGTATCATGTATTTAGTCATATGTATTAATTTATAACCCGAAAACAAACGTTAATTTGGTTGATCATTTAGGCCTAGGCCAGGCCTATTATTACTAGCCTCTAGATGAGATTGAAGCTAGCTTAGCTAGGCTGGCTGGTCTAGGCTAGGCCTAGAAGTTTACGCTTAGCCTAGCCCCAAAATGCTAGGCCTCTAATCTATCGAATACTGCTTCCATTCCTAGCTAGGCCCAGGCACGATATGGCCGATGTAGGGCTAGGCCTAGGCAGTCTGGGAGGTATACATAGCCCCTCCCCCTTCCTCTAATTGGCTATAGTCACACTCTGTCTAGATAGACAGTGTAGTAAAAAAAGTAATGATATTAATAAACAGAACTGAAGGGTCTATGCCTAGCACTGCATGCCTATTTGATAGCGCTGCAGGCCTATTACAGTATTAAATTGATAAGTTAAGTGTATGCTAGCCTAGGTCCTACAGTACATTTTGGCTATTAATTTTTAAGTGCTTTGAATGATATTAAATTTCCATTATATTTTACGTAGTAGTATAGGCCTATATATTTATTGAATGCAAATTTAAAAATAAAAAATAAAATAATGTCCATATTAGTGCTTCTTTAATGAAAGTCAAAATATATATTTTACTATTTTTAGAATAATTTTAATGCCTTTTTTTATTACAATAGTAACAACCTAACAACATGAAAGCTGTAAACT
>NW_022698946.1:0-624 GCF_011630105.1 Anneissia japonica | reverse complement strand
ATAAAATGTATTAACTTTTGACAGCAGTCTCTTCTATGTTACAGATGTAACAGCATTATACTATAATTAGTCAATAACGTGGTACCAGTTTTGAATTTTACATTGCTTCTTCTACTATTACAACAAATGTGTCCACCATATGGGTTATGGATTCATTGTAAATCAAGTATCTATATGATTTTAATATATTACATACACAATTGAACTGCGGTATTGTAACTGCGGTAACAATGTGTTTGTAGCAGTACGATACAAAGCACAAGCAAGGAACACTTAACTAATAGTTAAATTATTCCCCGCTGGACACCATCCCGGTATTTCTGAGTCTAGGTTTCGGGGCTAGAATTTATGGAAATACTTCCATTTTGTCCTGCATTTGTTAAAAAACAATAAATACTTAAAAAACTTAAACTGAGGTATTGTGCATTGAGGTAATAACATGTTAAAAGCTGTATTAAGCAAAAACAAGAAACACTTAACTAGTAGTCAAACTATCCCCCGCCGGACACCATCCCGGTATTTCTGAGTCTAGGTTTCCGGGCCGCAAAAATAATTGATCTTAGCCAAGATATTCATACCTACAGCACGTCATTGCCAATTGAAGATCATTACCCATTTTTACAA
>NW_022698945.1:0-1920 GCF_011630105.1 Anneissia japonica | reverse complement strand
TGCAAGTTCCATTCTATACACCTATACAATATTTTACAGTTTGTTGTTAGCCTATATACTTATTATAAAAGGAATAGGCCTTTTTTGTACACTAATATAGATTATTGCACAAAGATAAAATTTCAAGTGACTAACCTTCTACAATACAATTTTTTACATAGGAAAAAATATTCACTAATACAATAAACACACTAGAGACACAAAATATATAATTGTGACACTGTAGATACTGTATATGAACTTAAATAAAATATTCTTCCTCTACACCATTGCAATTTGAAGCACACCAGAATATTTACGATTTCATGGCTGGTAGAGCTAGGCCTACATACATTTACCAAATAGGCCTACTGTATATCATTAATGTTGCCCACGTAGTTTAATATTTGTCCAGTGTTGGACAATCATGCAGAATACATATAGGTGAGACGTTTTTACATCTTGTTTTGTGAACCTGCCGCCACGGTGATGATAAACAGATTAAATTAAGGCTGAGGGGTTTACAGCAAGTCGAAGACACAACAGATAAAAGCACACACCCTTGTGGCAAGCTTATGGACTTGCAAGCACAGGAAGACTAGTCGGACTCCAGCAACAAAAGCTAAATACACCAGATTGCATCAAACAAAATATTTGGAACAATTGGGGTCGTCTGTCTCTTATACACATCTAGATGTGTATAAGAGACAGGGTCAAGCCCCATCCCATCGGACAGAGCTCGTCGGGCAGTCGGACTAAAAAAATATATAAAAATAGGCCCATGCCAAGCCAACACATGTCTGTCATGTGTCATTTCTGGCCATCCAGAGGTTGCTATTCTTAAAAAAAATCTCATTTTGGAGGGGGAACTCAAACTCTTCCCCCAGCTTGAGCCTACGAGCTCATTGGACAGCTCAGCCCCCAAAAAAATATATCCTAGAGCCGCCACTGCTTGGGGTAGAAGGGAAACAAATGACATTATTGACAACTTTGGTTGGGGACGATTTGAATGTTGATTTCTATTCTGATTACAAAAATCAATCTTATTTTACCAGTAGGAGTAAGAGATTCAAACCAACAACCATTAATGTTAAATTTACATCTCACCAGCACCAATATTTTACAGGATGGAATTTTAGTACACACTGACCTACTAGCAAAAGCTGCTGAATAGATCAAGTAAATCCGGTAAACAGGGGTGGCACCAGGAAAATTTTGCAGATTTCCCCGACGAAAGTAAAGTGGGCGTGGTGGAGCTTTGATAAAAGGTTATGAAGGGGCGAAAATTTTGACAATTTAGGTGTTTCAAAGGCTTATTTAATCGATGTACTATATTTACATTATATTTCCATAAAAACAATACTTTAATCCCAAACATACTTTGTTAGAATCAAAATTAGTGTATACAGATCTAAAATTATTTTATGAAATAAAAATACATATAATTTTTTTTTGTCCCCGACGAATTGTCCTTTTTCTCCCCAACGGGGGCCCCTGGCCTTCCACCCCTTGCTGGCGCCACCCCTGCATCTAATTCAGTTCTTACTCGGACCTGGAAAAATCTGGAAAGGGATACCAAAAAAAAAAAACAATAAAAAAAATAAAAAATAAAAATGAAAAAAAAAAAATTAATAAATTTTTAAAAAATAAAAAAATAAAGGGAAATAAAATATTTAACTACAAATAAACAAAGTGTGCCTTAAACTAGTTAGTCTTGATTTATCTAAATCCTCGCTTCAAGGATCATGATTGAAGTGGTGCATGCTCAATTCACAGTTTACCTACAATACAGATCTTTATTGTACACATTTATTCATGCTACTGAGATCATTCATGACTCTGACTAAATATATAGTATACAGTAATCCACTTGTTATATTGGAAAGGACTCCAACAGAACATTTTTCATCTATATATAAAATATTAATCATTGGAATTCTG
>NW_022698944.1:0-1117 GCF_011630105.1 Anneissia japonica | reverse complement strand
AGTAACTCGATGCCTATCAAATAAGTAATAAAAAATCGCCATAATTCATCAAATACCCGTGGCTTTCAGGGGGGGGGGGCGGCTGGGACCCCCACCGGAGCCCTAGGCTTCCCGCAGCCAAGTGAGACTCGATTCGCTCCACTAGCCCCCCCCCCCCCGCGTCGGGCAGGTCCTGGCGCCACCACTGATCGGACAAGCGCGTATCCCCGGCCCTGTTCTGATTGGTCAGTTGTTAAATTGACATACCGTAATTACAACATAAACGAAAGCAATATATAGGATCTTCATAACGACTGCCTCATTTGATCTCACTACACTTGAAACAACTCTACTGTATAATCAGTTTCAATTCCATACCAGTACCCTATTCTGAGATTTAAACACAGGCCCAATACGAGCTAAATACAACGATGTTCAAGATAATTTTAGCCATTTGTTTCGCAGTGGCCTGTAAAGGTAATAAAAGCTATAGTTTATCATATCAATAACAAGGATATATTACCTGTAGTAGCTAGCCTATTATTCAGAATATAATATTAAGATATTAATTAGGCCCTTTAGTATAGGCTATATACATTTATAGCACATTCAAGCAATTATTATAGCTCTCACTAAAGTAGGCATTATAATTTACACCACATTGAAATTACTCTTGTGGATAGTGGCGAGGCCCCTGTCTGGCCAGTGTCCCTTGGGCCCACACAAGACGATACGTCTGGGGCCGTGGGGTCCCCCGGTGAGGTGACGGGGACGAAGCATGTTATATGAGCAAAAGAGATATAGATTTGAGGATTCAGTGACCAGGAAACTAGTACAGTACAGTACTGTAGTAAATCACGTGGTATGTCTTGAAGTGAAAGCACAACTGAGCGACGCAAACTGAGGTAAACACGGAAATACAGTAGTTCATTTATTATGGCAAGGAAAGGTAATAAAATTGATAAAATATTTTATATTCATTTCGGCTTTCGCTGTGCATTTTAGACTTTCACCTGACACTGAGCTGAAACAGTGGCGTCGCCGGGGCCTTCCACCTCAATCAAGGAAGGGGCCCCCTACTTGATGTAGGCCTACAAGTAGGCCATGTGTTTACCTAGAAAAATCGTAAAGATTGGTA
>NW_022698943.1:0-567 GCF_011630105.1 Anneissia japonica | reverse complement strand
CTGGGCTATGGGCTAAATCAGATGGGCCCCACATGGATCTTGGGTGCAGAATCCGGAGGTTTCCTCAAGGATAGCACATATGGTACCCATATGGGTCAGAAAATATAGGTCCCATGGGAAACCTATATGCCACCCACATACAAGTTAATGTGGGTTCCATGTGGGCCCCAAATGGGTTATATCTGGGCTATGTGGGCTAAATCATATGGGTCCCACATACTTGGGTGCAGAATCCGGAGGTTTGTATTTTAAATAAATAAAATAAATGCAAAATAATTGCAAATAACAATTGTTTCTTTTTCTTTCGTTTTTTTCAGTATTTAGCAGTGTTTTTCAACCTCTTTGAGGCCTCATTTGGTTCTGGCATTTTCCAATTGGTGTCCATCTCTTTTATGTTATCCAATTGAATAAAATTCTAATTGGATAAAATTCCCATTGGAAAGTGCCAAAATCCAATTGGATAAAATTGGATTTTGGCACTTTCCAATTGGAATGCTACCCTAATTGGGTTTATAATATCCAATTGGATAAATCCCAATTGGAAAGTGCCAAAATCCAATGGGATAA
>NW_022698942.1:1906-3483 GCF_011630105.1 Anneissia japonica | reverse complement strand
ACCATTTCAAGACATCTAGATACGCCATTGACTTACATAGCCAGATGAATGAAAATAATCAATCGATGTGCCACCAAATCGTAACCAGCCTTCACCATGCCCTCACGATGTCACTGGGGACACAACTGCCAAAAATATTGTTGGCAACGAAGGAACGCTACCAATAAACAATCAACAAACTACCCGATTTCTGGGTTGACTTGCAAGGTACTACATGGCTCAACTATTTTTTACTTAGGGGTTAATTGGTAAAAATCGCACATGAAATCATACGACGTCACTGACAACACCGGGGACGGCAACTCGATTTTGAGATTAATTTTCCGAATAAAAAATTATACTAAATAACATAAGTGACGAACTATTGTCTTCAGTTGTCTTTGTAGGTCATTCAACTGTCATTTTATCTATTTTTTCGGTGATATTACCATTCTCAATGATCTTTAAAAAAAAAAAAAAACCAACATAAAAACCTCACGTTAGATCGATCTATGTGGACGTCGTGGTGACGCCGATAGGGTCAATTTTCGTCGGAAGATATCAAGATGATCAACAGTTTCAATGGGTCGTTTTTGAATGAAAAAAATTATATAAGGAAAACCGAAAACCGAAGATTACGAATGGTTGTGGTGCAGGAATTCTGTGAAACAGCAGATGAAATCAGTGGAGGTGGTGGTGTATAAGCTTGTTGGCCATCTGCCGATTGAGATTTGCACGATCATTGCAGTACTTCTTGCCAGTAACCAGTAAACGGAAATATTTCGTGAGGGTGGTCCATCCAGCCTGAGGTAATAAATTGGGACACTCAGTACATACAATTAAAACATTATAGTATAAAAATTAAACTTGATCTTTAACATAAACAAATTAATTAAATTAAACCAGAATATGAATTCCCATTGGATGAAAAAACACTAATTTCAATATGATTGAACAATCCTGTCTAGGCATTATGGCCGCAAAAATGTGAAGCTTTGGTATAGGCTTCCGCCATTGTCAGAGGTCTGGAAGCCCTGGCCATTAAAAAAAAAAAAAAAAAAAAAATATTGGTCCTTGTGGGAATTGAACACACAACCTCCAGGTTTGCTATTCATTATCCACTATCAACTAAACTGCCCTAAAAAAAAAAAAAAAAAAAAAAAAAAAAAAAAGGTTCGTGTGGGAATTGAACACACAACCACCAGGTTTTCCGTAACATGATTAGTCAATTTTTCTCCTAATTTGCATAATGAATTTTCAAATGTTTTGTCTATTTAAAAAAAAGTGCGTAAGTTATGGAGATGGTAACAATCAAAAATCGATTATAAATTTAATTCTACATTTTTAGACAAAAAAATAAACCCTCTTGGGCCACTGCCCATTTTTGACACCATGACCATGCGTAATATTAACCTACAGTGTATATATACGAAGAATTTTTTCTAGTAGGATAAGAGTTGACTAACTGGTACTTGGTGTGGTACTAGGTTTATCGCATTTATGGTTTAGGGGCCGCGGTTTATCTCCCTCCGTTTAGTCATGCTGGATCAGGGGTAGTAAACCCGGCGATCGTGGGTTCGATTCCCACACGGGGCAAT
>NW_022698942.1:0-1848 GCF_011630105.1 Anneissia japonica | reverse complement strand
AATTTAAATTTTACGAATTTTATAAAATTTCATGTTCTTATGTAATATTAATCTGTCATTTTGACAATGTTGGCATAAGGTGCCGAAAACGAACATTTGAGTATATACAGGACATTTATTAATTTTTAGTGCGAAGTGAGTCTCATGAACGACAATTCACCACAATTTTGGTAAAATTAATGTTGAAATGAAGAATATATTTCAGTCTAATGTTAGTGCAAAATATCATTAGTTCTTTGTAATCATCGCACGACGCGCGATTATCATGGCAACTAACACGCGCGTGGGTAAATCGTCACGTACGCTGACGGTTTATGGTCTGGTTGCTTTGGTTTTTGTGACGTTCAGTGTGTAGGGACCATTGAGCTATTATTCTTATTATATCTCTATGGTAGGGACGCAAGTGCGCCTAGAATTTCGATGCCAGAGTTATAACCTTTGATGTCCCGAGATGTGCGTCCTTCTGATGAATTGCTATGAATAAACACCCCTCTAAATGACTTCAAACAAAATGGGAGCGACACCATTCTGAACACATTCTACTACTGTAGAATTGCATTGCAAGTCAAAAAAGTTTAGATGTCCCTAAGCAAATAACTTAAGCTGAATTGTCAAATCATATTAGCAAAATCTTAGCTTAAAAATCGTCTAAGATGCTTCATACCTACAATCGACTTTTTAATTTTAAGTAATTTTAAGTTAAAGCAATATTGATAAATTTGACTTAAGCAAAAAAATGGACTTCAGATAATTTAAGCTGATTTATAGTTTGATAAATCCGGCCCCTGGATGGGAACTATTAATTTTTATGTTCACGCAATAACACATGTTTATGTGTTGTAGTTCCACATTTACGGTGGAAAATTAAAGGGCGTTTGTTTGATTGAGAATTATACGTATCCATTTTACAAACACGCACACAAAATTAACGCCTTCCTCGAATAAAAGGCCCATCAAAAACTCTTCTCAACAAATACGGTAATAAATATAGAAATTTATTGTTTATTAATAATATTAATAAAGCTTAATAAAGACAATACATATTTGGGACTTAGTAAGGTTGATGGGCCCACGAATGTTTGCAAAAATTTTGCTTTGGGTTGGTTGCACAACAAAATTCTATCAAAAAAAAAACAAACCTACGAACTTTACATTGTTTAATTTTATTGGTAGTGGAGTAAAGATTGGCGGAAAGTTTCGCTGCTCAGTCAACCATGAATCAGGAAGCATGGAGGAGGTGTGCAATTAAACGATGCGAAGCGAAGGATGCGGCCGGATGCAAGACGCTGTGTGTGACTCTAGGCCTAGCCTGTACCGTAGTAAGTTGCCATACTGTTTCCGTCTTTATAGTTTTTGTAGCCAGGCCTTCTCTACATCGTACACTTGACAGCATTTTTGCGAGATATTATAGCCAAGCCGGGCCCTCAAGTCAATTTCACTGTTACCCACCCACTCACCGGACTTACTCAGTACTGTACAGTAGTGCACTGGGATAACTATCTATATTAAGCCTAAGGTCATAAGCGGGAAGGAAATTTGAGGCCTGCTTTGACCAGTGCAATAAGACCTCCTCCGAACCTTCTTGGCAGTCTTCTATAGTAGAACTGCGAAAGGAGAGTGAATCAAAAGTGAGTATATCCAAGACTTATTTAATTTTTAGCATAGCTTCATGAGAAGACGCCTTGGAAATTGGTACCGGTAGCAGCGGCGTATCTAGGAGGGGTGCACAGAGGGAACGCTCACTCCCCCCGACCTATTTTATTTTTAGCATAGCTTCATGAGAAGACGCCTTGGAAATTGGTATCGGTAGCAGTGGCTTATCTAGGAGGGGTGCACAGAGGGAACGCT
>NW_022698941.1:0-1141 GCF_011630105.1 Anneissia japonica | reverse complement strand
GTTGAACAGTAGATTTGATTAGACATTTTATTACTACTTAGTTTCGTAATACACGCATGGTGTGCCACTCTTCAGATAAAATTGCCTAATGACTAAGTAAGATATAAACAGAAGGGTTAAAGATAAACTGAGCATGTGCAGAACAAAAGCGGTACATCAAAAGATAATACTATGTATATGTATACTGTATATATAAACACATATAGACTGTATCAGGGATATTTATGCCTACGATAGGTCTAAAGGCGTCTGTCACGTGATCGTCATTCATTTAATAATTGTACTGCACATATTTTTTTGTAGCACCAAGTAACCCGGCATCCACAATCTCATGGATCTCACAGGGAGTTGTTTTGAAAACAGATGATGATGTAGTCAAAGAACTTTCAGGCGGTGGCTTTATCACATCTCAGAATCTTACGATATCGAGCATAGCCAGCACAGAGAGTATTCAGTACATGTGTCAAGCAACCAATGAAATGCTCTTCGAGCAAACACAGACCACAGTCTCTGTGAACGTTATGTGTGAGTACAACATTCTTTTATCTACCTATTTGAGGCTTGCCATGTGAAAACCAGAATCAGTGACTAAAAAAGGAAAATTTACTTTTATATATTTTCTTATTCTCCTCATTGTAAGCTTCAAAATGATCTACTTACTATTGCCAAAGTTACGGTTAAACATATTAGGGCTTCTTTGTACTGAATTATACAATACTGCCATATTCCAATGCTTATTACTCAGTTTAACAATTAGCAAGTGTATATGCTAATTGTATTGTGTGAGTATTTTGAAATTGGGAGCCTCATTTACGTAGTCTTCTTCAGCACCGGAAAGTCCACCATTTAAGGCCAGGATCCAGAGGAAAAAGAAATGTTTTATTTGTTGTACAGCTGATTTTTTTCTAAGACACAAACTGGTGTTTGACGAAAAACTTAGAAGAACAGATATTTAAAATTTGGGGGAAAACCCGTAACCATCTTTTTTTTCCACCTTCAACCCATTTAAGATAGAAACAAATGTAAAAGTTTAAAAAGCACATAAAACATAGCAAAAGCACCTAACAAATTTTGACATTACAATTAAAAGTTAGAAAAAAATCAATTTATTCAAGAAAAAACATAGATAGTGTGACAATAT
>NW_022698940.1:0-784 GCF_011630105.1 Anneissia japonica | reverse complement strand
CCACACGGAATACGCGCATCCCGAGTCATACCGAAGAGCGCTGACGGCGAGCGCAAGGAAACCCCAATGGAGGACCACGGAACGACACAGGATACTGGTACTGCCCCTGCCGCGCCCTGCGCCAGACGTGCGGTTTCGCGAGATCGCCATGAGATCCGTTGAAATCACGACGGAAGCGAGAGAGAGGCTGCTTCATTTGCAACCTGGCGAATCAGGTGCGTTTTATTTCGGCGAACCGGTCGTCAGAGATAAGAAAGGGGAGGAGACGGTACTCAGGGCAGGCGACGTCCTGACTTCGGCGGCCTATCGCAAGTTGTACTCCGATTTAGGGTGGAAGAACGCGCTCGAATTCCGGAAGTGCATGAACGCCGTGTACAGGTTCGCTCGATGTCCCGTCGTCAGAAACGATCTGGCAGATGGCGAGGTCGATTTTCACTTCCAGGCTCCCCTTACTTAGGGGAAAAAAAGGTAGGATTCCTATCTTCAGTATGAACGTCATCGGTCACCGACGCGGCTGGCCACCTATGATGAAAGAATCGACGTTATGTTCGCTGATCTCGTCCTGCATCGCGACTTCGCTCGTGGTGGACGTTCTTCTTCAGGCGAACGTGCATCCGATAGTCGATTGGTACGCGATATTCCTGCCCGCCTTCCTTTACGCGACGTTAGTCAAAGTCGGAGCGCCATCAAGTCTGGTATCGGCGTGCCGGCTGAGTCCATGCGCGTCCGCCAACATTTCGTTTTTCACAAACCTGAAATTTCTGATCGGACCGTGCGGGGCATC
>NW_022698939.1:0-776 GCF_011630105.1 Anneissia japonica | reverse complement strand
TCGTACGGTTTACGATTCACGCCCGGCGAATGGTCGTAATGCGCGAGCGCTCGACGAACGTGTAGCTGACCGTCGCCGCCGACACGTCTCAGACGCCTCACCAGTTTTCCTTCGGACATCTTGCAACATCCCGGCAGCCGCAGAGATTTACCGGCAGCGTACACGGAAAGGTCGACGTACCTCATCTCGGGATACACCTGTCGCAAGGACGTCATCATCGAAGAGAGACCGGCCATGTTCAGGATCGGTCGGGGAAGCCGTTGGTACACGTTCAGCGAAAGTTTGGCACTGCCGTCGCTGGAGTAGACGTCCGGCTCTTCGGGTAAGTTGCCAAGCTCTCTGGACAGAACGCGACGAAACTTTTCGGCCAGATCCAACGCCGCGCCGTCGCTCCACTGCGGTTGGCTCGAGTCGTCGACGTCTAAAGGTATCGTGTGCACGAACATGTCTCCGTCGAAGACTTCGCTGAAAGTCAGGTCGTCACGTGACCTAACCATCCGCTCGAGTACGGTCGGTGATGCCACCGAGTATCCCCTCGCGTTGCCTTTGTGCACGGACGTCATCACGGACGTGACCGACGGCACCACTTCGACGCCTCGAAAGCATCTCCATGATCCGACGTCGGACGTGCCGACCGGAGGAAGGCACTTGGAATACCTTCGAGCGAGAACGAATGGTCGTGGCAGTTGTCCTTCGCCCGTCAGCAAACCGACCGATGCGAACCTGTCGTGATTGTAGAAATCCTCGATCCTTTTCAGAATGCCGGATCCGTACGT
>NW_022698938.1:0-859 GCF_011630105.1 Anneissia japonica | reverse complement strand
CATATACAGTGTTTAATAGGGACATATTATTAAACACTGTATATGTACCTTTGATGATTTATATTATATTTATTCTTACAAAACACTTCCTTTCAATGTATTAGTTGATTGTTTATGGATCAATAATATCCTCTTTTTGCTTTTCCCTCCTTTACATTTTCTTTGTTTATTTCTGTTGTTTGTTACTGTTTTTGCAGTTGATTGGTTAAAGGTAATTTTGTTGTTGTTGTTGTTGAATTGTTGTTGTTTTTAATTTGACGTTTTTAATTTGAGCTGTTAATTTGTAGTTAAGATGTTGAATAAGAGTGCAAGTTTTTCTTGTTCGGGTTTATGCCCATTCTCTTTCCTGGCAATACTGTAACATGTCTTTTTTATGCCAAATAAATATTATTATAACAGTGTTAACGGCTAACTTTCTTCAATATCATATATATAATATACGACAGTATTTCTAGCCGTATTTCCAGATTTATCTGGCCGAACGCCCTCTTGAGGCATAGCATTGTCTAATACAATGTTCCCCACGGGTATTTGGACCTGTTCAACCATGAAGCCTTCGTGGTCTAGTGGTTATGACGCTCGCCTTGTCAGCGAGAGGTCGCAGTTTCGAATCCCGTCGGAGGAATTTTATTATCCAATGATGTTTCATAGGACTTTATTTGTTGAAAAGCTACAGGGTAGCCTACGATGTTCCATCATGTCCTTATTAAACACTGTATATGTACCTTTTACCATTACGTCTACATTTTATATGTTGCTTATCAAATTGATTTTTTTTTTATTATCACAAGAATATGAGTATAAAAGGAATGAAAATTATATTATATTTATGCAACAGTGTTAACGGCCAACTTTCTTC
>NW_022698937.1:0-670 GCF_011630105.1 Anneissia japonica | reverse complement strand
AATTCTTCCACACTCTCTCAACGCATCCAAACATTAATTTACGAATTGTCGATACTAACCTGAC
The DNA here is from genome assembly GCF_011630105.1 of Anneissia japonica. NCBI lineage: Eukaryota > Metazoa > Echinodermata > Crinoidea > Comatulida > Comatulidae > Anneissia > Anneissia japonica. The sequence continues at coordinate 606 of NW_022698937.1, read as the reverse complement.
AGAGTCCGTCTAAAATGCGTAATGTTATAATTAGACCAACGCTCATTCCTGCTGCCCATGGTAATAATGCTGATAACATTGACGAGAAAACAACTGCAAGCCCAATCATTATCTTGCTGCCTTGCTTTCCGGCCAACCAACCTGCTGGTATCGGCATAATAGCGTAACCATAATAGAAAGCTCCGAGTATCATTTGCTGAGTTTCTTCGTCCCAGTCGAAAGTAGGAACCTTATTAAACATAAAAACTGTAGTCAACAACAACAAAAAGCAGCAGCGACGACAACAATAACAATATTCTTGCCAGGGGTGGCACCAGCGAGGAACCGGGAGGGGGGGGGACTATGAGGGCCCCGTCGGGGAAAGCTCCCCCCCCCAACCCATTTTTTCAGGTTTTGGATAAAAGGCACAAGCCTAGTTAACATCGAGGTATCTAGACGCAATTTTGGACGCAATGTTCCCGGAACGCCCTCTGGCGAGATGCTGCGATAAGCTATCATATGACAATAGAAACGCAGATTTCTAGTTGATTATGCGGAATACACAAAAACGACCTGTATCTTAAGAACATTTCTAATGTTAATATTTTCAAAAGATCACTTAAAACC
>NW_022698936.1:0-806 GCF_011630105.1 Anneissia japonica | reverse complement strand
TAGAGTTCTGCTTTATTGTCTTGAAGATTCACCTTCAACTTTCCATCATGCCAAATTTTGCTTTTTTCTGTTTTTTGATGAGTATAAAGTACCTTCAAATTGAATGGAAATGAAAACGCAATGGTATATGTCAAACAAAGAACTGACGAAAACAACTAAGTTGAAATCAACATCATAACACTCTAGTTTGAAATATAGAGTACCACAGCCATATCGTCACGACGCCAGGTAGCGCTGTCTGTTGTCAACAGACGTAGGTTACCATTTATCACGCCTGAATGACTGCATAGGTTTTCTGGAATCTAATATTTTACCATCAAAATGTACTAAAAACACAAAAGCTCGCATTATATTACTTATCGAACACACAGTTAATTAATCATCAATTAAAATTTACAAAGAAAAAGTAAGATACAACATCTTAATAATTACGTTAGAAATTGGGATCAATGGTTTGTTAGTGGCGAATGGCATTGGGTTGAACACATTTTGCAACGATAGCAACAAAGTAGTATCACGTAGTATCGTATCGTGGCGTAACACTGTAGTACTCTATAAGATTTTTAAAAAGACAAAATAGGCCTACAGTATTTAGCATGTTATACTTACAACAAAGGTAGGTTTAGTACCAGGATTAGATAACATCTTCAGCAAGGAATCAATGACATGACACCAATTGGTGATGATACCGATATTAATAAAATATGTCAGAGCTGTCAAACAAAAAAAGTAATCATGCTGTCAATATCATATCAAAATACACAAATTATCGGAAATATAAATATAGTTTTGATAAAAATAAAAAT
>NW_022698935.1:0-602 GCF_011630105.1 Anneissia japonica | reverse complement strand
TAGTCGTATCACAAGGACGCTAAATAAACAATCGCTCCGCTGAATGTCCAGACGGACACGACATAAATAGTAAATAAATATCCCTACTTGAAATAAAATAGACCCCATACAAGTTACGATGGTTCCAGTCTCTGACATTATAATACTGTATAAATAAGGAAAGGGGGCTATTCTCCCAACGAGAGCAAAGTGGGCGTGGTCGAACTTCCCTAAAATGGTCCAGGGAGGCAGCCCCCGAAAATTTTGCAAATTCAGGACTTTCAAAGGCTAATTTAATCGATTTTTGATTCTCGGTACAGTAGAGGGGGACGGGGGAAGCTCTCCCTTCTGCCCTGACCCCCAATGGCCTCACCTTTGCAAGTATGACTCCTTCATGGGTGAGGGTGGAAATTGTAGACCTATTTTTTTTATCTAGGAAAAGCCAATTTTATGCTAACGTAATCCTATTAATTTTAGGTTACGTAATCTCAAAAGCTGTTTTCTTGGTCTAAATTTAAAATTAAAAAATCAGGAAAAATAATACAATCTTGTCAACAAGCATTTCTTATGTATATCAATGACCTCCCAAATATTGTAACACAGTGTAAAGTTAGCATGTATGC
>NW_022698934.1:0-1301 GCF_011630105.1 Anneissia japonica | reverse complement strand
ATAATAATAATAATAATAATAATAATAATAATAATAATAATAATAATAATAATAATAATAATAACAATAACAACAACAATAACAACAACAATATAAATTCCCTTTCCGTTTTATTGTAAGTTACGGTATCCGACTACCGTATATATTAATTTTCACATTGAATTAAGCCCATGAAACAACAGATATTCTTCACAGTGAATTAATTACGTTCAAACATTTGAACGTAAGTCAGCAGAACAGTGTCAAGTGTCGAAACAGCCTTTCGACACTATTTTTTAAAATGCCAGTGTATATTAATGTTATGTATATTGAAATAAGAAAAAAAGAATGCAATAATGCCCCTTCCCCCGTTTGAAAATTCTGGATCCGCCCCTGTTCAATGAGACTAATTTAAAATAGTTTACGTTCTACTATGACAATGCTCGTTTGGATATCCTCATGATGCTTGGAATACATCTTGATCGGGGAAGCAACCTCGTGGTATACAGATTTCAAGCAATTCCAAAATTAAGAACTTCACTTTGAATTATAAGCTTGTACTGTGACGTTCCCGGTGACATTGTGTTTTCTTAATTTATCGTAGTATAATGTCACAAATTGGTGGCCTTACAATTTACAGTTAGATATTATTCTTATTAGTAATTTTGTTATTCACAATTCAAGCAACAGTAAATAACTCCAGGGCAACTTGTGATTAAGACTATATTACTGTAAATACTGGCACTAAAAGTAAATCTTGTGAAGTTAAGGAAATTAATATCAACGGTAAACTAACTCAGGATTCTAGAAAAATCTGTCACATTTTTAACAACTACTTTGCAAAAATTGGGACCGATTTAGCTGAGGCGATCCCATCAACTTCTATCTTGCCAAGAATGTTCATGGGTGTTCCAATCCTAGTTCGATGTTTATTTTCCCTGTCACTGAGCCAGAAGTATATAATATTCTTCATAACCATATAAGATTAAAAAGAGTCCAGGGTTCGACGACGTGCCAAACGATCTCCTAAAAATTTCGCTTTTGATGTTACTTCACCTCTGACTTACCTGTCAAAGGTGATTCCAGTGTACAAAAAAGGGGACCACACTGACCCCGCATATTATCGCCCCATATCTCTGCTGACAGTTTTCTCTAAAATTCTCGAAAGAATAATGTATTCAAGTACGCTTGACTATTTAAACACGTATTGTATTCTCACAAACTCACAGTTTGGATTTCGAAAAAAGCATTCTACCACGCACGCCTTCCTTGACGCTGTTGGAAACATTACTTCTGCTTTGGACAAAAGAAAAATTCTCACA
>NW_022698933.1:0-513 GCF_011630105.1 Anneissia japonica | reverse complement strand
TTACATACATATACATACATAGATTTGAATAACAAGAACGGAACAAAAACAACAAAGTTTATTCAATTATTGAAGATATCAGAGGAAAATGCTATTATTTCCATTTAAGTATCAAGGGAGGTGAGTGACAAGAAATGCTACTATCTAAGAGAAAAATGTGTCTTTGAATGGGAAATAATAAGTGTAGGTAAAGTATTAAAAAATATGACACCTGTGAAATTTAGGATTTAGACCATTGTGTTGGAAAGAGGTAATTCAGTGTAATAAGTGTGCATTTGATGTAAGGGTCAGTTATTGTGACCGTGATGGTTAAAAAGAGACAAAATATGAAGGTTAAGAGGACGAGCGAGTTTACGCAAAAGAGAAGAGCTTTAATAGTTAAAGATGTTTATGTCCTAAACTGTAATAAACCAATGGAGGAAAACAAAGTGTAGATTAATGGAAGTGTATATATGATAATTCTGATAAATTTCTTATCGAAGCAGTAGATTTTTTTTAGTTGGAAGTGTAAGC
>NW_022698932.1:0-929 GCF_011630105.1 Anneissia japonica | reverse complement strand
CTTCTCCTCTGACGGTCATATATCCTCTGCAGCCGGTAAAGCCGAGCACTTTCATCTGTCCACGAAAGGGGCCGAGTGGACCAGTAGGCCTACACCGGGTTAACCCCCTGCTCGTCTAGTCTCGAAAGATGTCCTGGGTTCTTTAAAGTGTACAAGAGCATTTGTGTATGGGCTTACGATTTATAATTCTTATCCAAGAAGACTTGTTCCACCACAAGAACTAGTCGGCCGGGAACCCGTGCCGGTATTGTTGGTTATGGTTGCGGTGCCCTTGCCTTAACTGCTCGGCAGTTTGATTCGAAACCTCCCCACTATATTACAACCAGGTACCCCTTCTGGGTAGGGAGAAAAATAAAGTACGGTAGGAAATTAACAGAAGAGTTCAATCCCCGACCCGACGGTTTGAGAACACGAAACGCAACCACTGCAACAACCGCTCCCACACACTGAATTATTATAAAAACTATAGAACCAAAGATACTAGAAACACAAGATAGAGCACTCGCATAGCGAAAATTGGTCCAGACATACGCGGCCCCCTTCTCTTTTTATATGAAATTTTTCTATACTTTGTCCAGACGTAAAGGGCGCCCTTCTCTTTCCACTAATAAAGAAAAGCTTTATCACTAATCGGAGTCAGGTCACACGATTCTGCGGTGTTACCAACCGTCTCCCATCGTGCGGGACGGTCCCAGTGATTTTGGATGAAACACGCACTTTGCAGAAACACATGCGTGATCCTTATAAATTTGTCAAGCATTTAACACAAGTCTATGCGTGATAACGAATATGAACATATTGCTGCTGTTTTCCCACCGCAACCAAAACAAAGATACAAACAAAGCTTGTGATAACTGCTTATAGATGTCTCTTCCTTTATCGTGCCTCAATGAAGATCTGGTTTTATATAAACAGACACACTGCAGAAA
>NW_022698931.1:0-943 GCF_011630105.1 Anneissia japonica | reverse complement strand
TGCTGCATCTGGTCCGGAAGTGGCTGACCTCCAATCCCGGCGAAAGCAAGCGGGACAAGCACGCACTGGTCGGTCTGATTCGACCGAGGTTGCTGAACGATCCGGACGTGCTGCTGAGCGTCCACCGCAAGCTCTTTCATCTGTCGTCCATCGACCAGCTCTTCAAGGACGCGACAGAATACGCCAAGTCCGTCTTCCGGCACCACTCGATGAATGAGGACGACGCGCTCGGCGTCCGTCACAGCGTTCCGCAGACAGCGACCTTCGGCACTTCTCCTGCGTGCCGTCCGCCGAAACCTTCCGTTCGTCCATTCGTGCACGTCCAGAACTCCTCCATGATCGCTTCTTTTTACCGAACGGCGGTCGCGAGGAACCTCGCGTACATGGTTTGTCCGGACGGTTGCTCGATGCGCCTGCTCCGCTACAATCCGATCAACGGCACGTTCGTCAGATTGTCGGATTCGCTGGTGCCGCGAACGAACGAGTCGGTGTCCTTGTGCCGGATCGACGAACACGTCCTACTGCTGAGCGGCGGGGGCCCTAAGGAACTGGAAACGTACGATCTGTCGAACGAGCGACACGGCGGCGGCGTCTGGAAGGTGGACGCGAACTTCGAGGAGGTCAGCGTCGATTCCTACGTCGCGCACGCCGCCTGCCGGCACCACTCCGACCTTTGTCTGTGGTACGTCGACGGACACGGAGATCACCTTCTGATCGTGATGAGACCTGCGAGCGGCGGATTAGCGGGTAGGAGGACGCACGGAGAATGGAAGGTGATACTCAGACATCCGATCGCCGTCCCGGAAGAGCACAGACAGAAGGACAGCGAGCGTCTAACTTTGCATTCTTTTCCCGAAAGCGACGCGGTCGTCGCCTTTCACGGCAACGTCGTCACGACCGTTCACGTTCCGTCCGGCTCCTTCAACTCCACGTCGATCCCTTC
>NW_022698930.1:303-610 GCF_011630105.1 Anneissia japonica | reverse complement strand
TCTCTTATATTGTAATATCTGTGGTAAACAATATGTCGGAGAAACAAAAAATACTCTCCGTATGAGAATGACACAACACAGATCAGCTATCAGAACATCTGAGCTTGATCAACCAGTAGCCGAACATTTCAATTTAGCTGGTCAGAGTGATTGCAATTGACCATAATGCCAATTAGAGCGACAAAAGTCGCAAAGATAAAGAGAATCACTGGGAACTTTTACTTAAAACCACCACACCATTTGGACTCAATATTAAGAACGTTCTCCCAGTACACTAAATTTAACCTATGGCATTCCAAATTATTCT
>NW_022698930.1:0-263 GCF_011630105.1 Anneissia japonica | reverse complement strand
CTATGGCATTCCAAATTCTTCTGGATAAATCATTTGGCTTATTCATTGAGGCATGCCTCTAAAGTTTAGTTTTGGCCTTCCTGTTTACTTGTTTAGGCTGTTTATTCTAATCCCACCTAGCCTATTGCTTGCATGAAATTCTTACTTTATACTATCTGGCTTTTTCAACCCTCATCACTCGCCACTGAGGAAGGACTATTAGTGTTGTCCGAAAGCTCTGGTTCTATTTCTGGCTGTTTACTTACGTTTACTTTTTAGCTGTT
>NW_022698929.1:0-2013 GCF_011630105.1 Anneissia japonica | reverse complement strand
GGGGGGGTTTGACGGAGCATTATCCAAAAGAAGTAGAATTTTGTATGGAATGTCGTGTTCATGGCACCACCACCGGACAGTTGGAACAGAGTCACTGTGGAACCATTTTTTGAAAACGGTAGCATCCATCCATACTGAATGTTGGCTATAATATGTAACCGGCAAGCGAGACATGCCTTCATTTTTATAGCATCTTGGTCCCCTTGTAGTGTCGTCCATCGAATTCCCTGTCGCGCTTTGAACTTATCTAATCATCCACCGCTAGCCAGAAAGTTTTGACCAGGGTAAAATTGTTCGGCAAAGAACAAAATCCTTCTCTCTTAACAACGGTCCCTGAACAGACACTCCCTTAGCCCTCTGCTGCTCCATCCACGTGTACATGGACGCTTCTACTTTATCGAAGATTTGTGTTTTCACATACGAAGATTTTCTTGCTTTAGCAGGGTTTTCGTTTGTTGAAATTAGTTTGTTGAAATGTGTCTTTGTATTTTCTCTCTGTTTTTCCATATGGTCGCTACCGTAGACTTCGAAAGTCCAAAACGTTTTCAAATCGCTGAATTGGACTCGTGGTTCTCATAGGCTTTTATTACGCTCAGTTTCGTATAAATAGAAATACACTGTCTTGGTCTTTTCGAGGTAGAAACCATTGTTGAAATGTACATTACATTTTATTTATTTATGTTTCAATCAATTAATTAAAAAATCAGGCCTATGCTCCTTCCATTCTCTCTCCCTACCAATGTAAAGGTGTCATTAAAATAATACGTACAAATGATTCATTTAAATTGCATATATTTTCTGTCATTTCTTATCTAAACCCTATTCATTGTTTACAAAGTTCATAAGCGTAAACCAATTCATTCCCAGACGCTGTAAAGTTTGTCAACCACAGCTATGCGCTCCTTTGATGTTAACCGACTGTTGCTATTAACGATGACAGCGGTCTAATGTCGTCTCTGTAAGACGGTCTAAATTTAGATTGGCATGTCGCTGGAAAGAGTCCGGTGGCTTTTGCTTCTTTAATAGTTTATCTTATTGGCAATGACTTTACCACGTCTTATTATCGCCGTTAGTGTTTTTATAAACGATGCCTTAATCGATAAATTAAAGACTCGTAAAACACAATCGATGTTCAATTGCTTTAATACACTTGAAGTTTCTAGTTATGCAATAGAATATACGAACAAACGCACTCAAAATTCACATGGATAATAGCTTTAAAAAGTTACCTAAAATCGTTTTACGATCGCATGATGATCTCATCGGCCAAACACCGTTCGTAAAATAGGAGGTTCGTAATTGAGAAGTTTGTAATTGGAAAGGTCGACTGCAGTCGACCTTCTCAATTACGTACCCTTTGGTCTAGAAGGCGTTCGTAATTAAGAAAATTCGTAATTGAGAAGTATTAAAAAATAGCGCCCTCTAGATAGATTTTCTAACCATGTGTGAGCGCTTAACGATCGTCACGGCCAATTTGTATGGTCTATGACTGGTCTAAGTTTACACAGAATATTTTCAATGTAGGACTACAGGACTTCGTAGCAAACAACAACACATTCTAAACTATTCTATATTATTACTGTATAGACGAACCTCTCTCCAAAATCAAGAAGTACTCCGCATGGGCGACGATCATTCGTTTAAACATGTGCTTGTTGCGCAGATAGATTCATGCTTTGCCATGATTGGCTATGCACGCTCCAGGGTTTTAGCATTGTAAACCAGCCGCCGCACTGCTGCCAGCCTTTGATCGCGAGTCCGCAAGACGTGATTCAAACAGATAAATTAAAAATGCATAAGATGGGTATGATTTAAACAAATAAAACAACAAACACATTTGACGGACATGAACGAATTTATGAACGATATGACGGACAAGATTAAAAAAATATTTTAATAATGAAAACATAAGACGGACATGAAAAAATTCATAAAAGAACGAACGTATTAGACGGACATGATTCAAACAATTAAACAAAGCCAACATAAGACTGACATTTCTCAAACAAATAA
>NW_022698928.1:0-897 GCF_011630105.1 Anneissia japonica | reverse complement strand
ATAGTATTTCATAAATATATAACCTCTTTATATGAAAATTTACACAGCGTTAATATTTATTTTAATTTACTATGGTAGTTAAGTAGGATACCAAGTGCATAAAAAAACACAAGACATTAGAACAGTTACTGTAGATAAACGTATTAAATATTGGCAACAAATAGAAAAGAATAGAGAAGTGTGTAAATGATAAACAATTTTTGTATCTACCATTAGACAATTTACAAGCTTTTTATTGGTGGCCAAGATGGGAATGAGAATTTGTACCAGTGGTCATTAATCGTCCTATTAAGGCGCTCGTGTCTGACAGCAAAGGTTGACCTTGCCTCTACGGTCTTATCAAGTGTACATGGTTTCTTAAAAAAATCAACTAAGCCACTCTTGGTACTGCATCGTGGTGTTTTTCTTATTTATGAAGTGTATTATAATTATTCCTTATTAAAATCATTATGATATTAGAACTAGTATGCCTATATTAATATTATAAAAATTAAGTAATAATTTTCTAGCGAATCGGGTAAAGAAATACAAAAAAGGACATGATGTAGGTCTATCACATGAACAAATATATACGACCGTATATACTGTTTATCATTACACTTCTATATTCTTTTCTATTTGTTGCCAATTCATTCTCTACCCACCCTCTATATTTAATACCGTATATTTATCTACAATAACTGTTGTTTTTTTATGCACTTATGTCCTATAGCTAATTAAAATAAATACTAAAAAAACGCTGTGTAAATTTTCGTATAAAGAGTTTATATATTCACGAAAAGCTATAGGATTTGAATTCAAATTATCGAAAACGTGAGCGGGAAAAATAGGTTGTTTTTCATTGATACGCAGATCCGTGCAGTGTATAATTTATGGTATTATTTTTCTGTAAAATAC
>NW_022698927.1:0-941 GCF_011630105.1 Anneissia japonica | reverse complement strand
CTATGTTTGATGCGTGCGTACGGCATTGTTATTGGCCATAGAGTGATTGAAAAGATTGGAAACTTTTCAAAACAATGTCAGGAACCCAAAATGTGACAAAAAAATTAATTTCTAGCTTCCATATGTGCTGCGTGCATAAAAATGCGCACGCGTAGTGGTAAATAAAAAAAAATTTTGAAATGCTTAAAATGGCCTGAAACGTGCTCTAATTTAATCTAAATGTGATTTCGAGCATTTTAAAAGTTTGACGCACGCGTACTCACGCGTAAAATTAGGGTAAATTACATTTAACATTGACTTGAAGTTAATGCTCACTTAATACGATTTCGAAATGGCAATTGGTTAGGCTGATATGATCGATAATGTAAAAACGCAAGATTGCGTGTAGATGACGTCACGCATAACTGCGCACTTTGAAAACCTTATTGTGACTATTCCAGGCCAAGCTAAATGTTTGTAGAAGCGTGCATGTATGAATATCGTGCCAATTTTTAGATATCGTGCTAACAAGAAATGGGAAAGAAAAAAAAAGATCTCTGACAATAACAAGAGGTGATCCGCTAGCGGAGCGGATCACCAATAAAATGTCATAAATACATTGTATATAATTATAATAACATATTTCATTCACTAAATAATACTGCAGAAAGAAGATATGATCGCTAAGTACTTTAATAATAGAGATTTAAAAGTAAGTAATAGTAACTGATTCAGGTAAGACTTTCAGTATCTAGTCTCACTCTATTCATTTTCTTGCTCAAGCCAGTGTAACTCTAAGGCCGATCACCAAAGTGGCTCCCCGAGAAAATATAGTTTGGGAAGCACTGCTTTATAAAGTTGCTATGAGTGCGACAATATCAAAAGTGTTTCCATAAGTTAATCGATTGATTGATAGATTGATTGATTGGTTTATTTATTGATTGATATATTGATCAGTTGAT
>NW_022698926.1:0-737 GCF_011630105.1 Anneissia japonica | reverse complement strand
TGTACTGTGTAGACATAAACTAGCACCACCTCTATATTTAAAATCTATCTACCATTTTTGTGTGAACGTACAGCAATAATCATGAAATATGTAATAGTGATCATTCAAGAGTTAGTCATCGTCACTAATTTACTTTCAATAAACAGATATAATCGAATTTACAGGTATGGCAATTGTAATTGCACATACAGTGGTCCGGATAGTTGACTTTCCACTTAACACGCAACTACGCTGACGATCATATTTATATTCTTAGCATACATACAGCGGTGGAGGTAAAACAATGAACATTTTATACTATTTTGATCTAGCAGATACAAAATTCAGCGGCTAAAATTAAGCGAAACTAAGTACATTTCCATGATTTACTAAAAATAGCTTTGGTGGTGATTAAACAGTAGGAATGGTAATAAAACACTTTATGTTAACTACTGCGCCTACGTCACAGTACTGTATTGTATTTTTTTTTCTTTCAATCAATATAGTCCTTGCTCCATAGAATATCTGCAAAAAGGAATTACTATACTTCAATACGATATATAACATCATATTTACATTCGAGCACTACACTATTATTAATATTTGTATTGTGTAAAAGTCTAATTTGAATATTCATTACTATATACAGTATATATACAAACATATAGGGCCTATATTTATATATAAATTAAACGGGCTGTATAGGCAAATTGATACGCTAATAAATACAATGATATATAAATATATATATATATATA